>NW_027468736.1:20000-21377 GCF_046254945.1 Alosa pseudoharengus
AATTTAAACTTTGTTACCTTTAGTGTGTGTGTGTGTGTGTGTGTGTGTGTGTGTGTGTGTGTGTGTGTGCGCGTGCGTGCGTGAAAGGGGTTGCTCAGTGAAACATCGGAATACACCAATTCAGCAACACCGTCTCTGATAGATAAACAAAGCAGCATGCATAGAAGCAACTAGGCCAAACTGCCTGATGAAAATTTGACTATTTCAAAGTGTACTCGTTTTTTTCGGATGTAGGTAACACAATTTAACAATGTATAGGCTATAGTTTTTTCATTTGATTGGTTCAACCGCCACCCGCCCGAATTTAATTAAAATATGATATTTCTTCATGTCATCCGCCCGATCCGCGGTTTAACCACGGAGTCCACGGCTGTAACCGCGAACCGCGCATCTCTAATAAGGAGCTGGGCTAGCATGCAGTAGTAGTGTAGTGGCTAAGGAGCTTGGCTAGCATGCAGTAGTGGTAGCATAGTGGCTAAGGAGCTGGGCTAGCATGCATTAGTGGTGGTAGCGTAGTGGCTAAGGAGCTGGGCTAGCATGCAGTAGGTGGTGGTAGCGTAGTGGCTAAGGAGCTGGGCTAGCATGCAGTAGTGGTGGTAGCGTAGTGGCTAAGGAGCTGGGCTAGCATGCAGTAGTGTGGTAGCATAGTGGCCAAGGAGCTGGGCTAGCATGCAGTAGTGTGGTAGCGTAGTGGCTAAGGAGCTGGGCTAGCATGCAGTAGTGTGGTAGCGTAGTGGCTAAGGAGCTGGGCTAGCATGCCTTAGCCTGAAAAGTTGTGGGTTCAATCCCCAACTGCCACCGTTGTGCCCTTGAGCAAGGCACTTAACCCAGAGTTGCTCTGGTGAGACTGGCCCTTGTAATAATTGAAATATGTAAGTCACTTTTGATAAAGACCAAATTAATAAGTAAGTAAGTAAGACTAATATCCGAACAAGGTCCGAAGCTAGCTGTGTAGCATGCTAATGTTGGTAGATAGTACCAACAAATATCTGGGCAACACCAATGTGGTTTTTTTTTTACTTGTCAAATGGTATATTTTCCTAGCCTGCGGCATTATATAGTTATTATATGAAACTAAAACAAACAGTTTATGCAAATCCTGGAATTGTGCTTCTGCTATTCCCTTGAAGAATGATTTGTGACTTGTTGCTGGTTTGCTGTAGCCTTCTCTTGTGAACGCAGGACGCTTTGTAACAGAGAGTCTCTGGCCTCTGCTCTACGCTGGGCAGGGAGATGAAGGCAAAAGCACTCTCCCTTTCTCCCCTTCTCCTCTCCTCTCCTCCTCTCTCATCTCATCTCCTCTTCTCTCCTCCTCTCTCCTCCTCTCTCATCTCATCTCCTCTTCTCTCCTCTCCTCTCTTCTCCTCCTCTCTCCTC
>NW_027468737.1:0-5000 GCF_046254945.1 Alosa pseudoharengus
ATCATTCCTTCAACTGTATGAAGTCTGCCAGTACCATGAGATGAAAAACAGCCCCACACCGTGATGCCTCCACCTCCAAACCTCACTGTTGGTATGGTATTTTTAGGGTGATGCACAGTGCAATTTCTCCTCCATACTGTATATGGTGTGTAGTATGACATCCAAAAAGTTACATTTTGCTCTCGCCTGACCAGAATTATGTAGCTCGGTGGATGTACATGTCTGATGTTGAATGAGTGTCTCCCAGAATGCAGTGCGAGTGAATGCTGTAATGTGTAATGTCGATTATAATAGTTGTAGTTGCGTTTACCATGTTGTGTATTTGTTAGCGTGTTAGTCTCTTTGGTTGTACCTCATGTGCTTATCCCCGTGTTGATGTGTGTGGTGAACCCTTATTGTGTGTTACATGTACGGCTGAGACTACCCCTGTGTTGCCCTATGTAGTTATCTGAGTCTATCTGTGTTTTGCATTGATGCCTGTTCCAATAAATGGCCATCCTGACCAAAAGGTGATTCTTGTCTGAGGGTGAGATCGCTACAATACATTCTCTCAGTATTTCCTAGGCTTGTCCAAATGTTGTGTAGCAAACTTACAACGAGCTTCGACATGTTTTTCTTCAGTAATTGAGTCATGCGGGGTGAGCGTGCATAGAGGCCATGGCGGTGGAGTGCATTACCTATGATTTTCTCTGTAACAATTAAACCTGCTGCCTCCAAGTCTTTCTGGAGCTTTCTCCGAGTGGTCCTTGGCTCTTAGGCTACATGTCTGACTATCCTTCTGACTTCCTGGTCAGAATTCTTGTGAGTAGATCCTGTGCATGGCAGATTAATGATGCAGTGATGTTCCTTCCACTTGCAGATAATGGCTTCAATACTGCTTACTGGATGATTCTGAAGTTTTGAAATGCATCTGTAACCAGTTCCAATGTTGCAAAGGTCTTGGAAGAGCTCTTTGCTTTTACCCATCATGAAATGTTTCTTGTGTGACACCTTGGTACCGAAAAATCTAGTTATAGCTCATCAATATGTACTAACCCAGCTTATATTAATTTGCACAGATAGGAGGAATAATTACTCTCTAACTACGTATAGGTTCCAGCTCGTTCCTTGCCATTCCTTGCTTTTGTGTACTACTTTTTATTAGCGTGTTCAATACTTTTTTCCCTGTGCCGTTCCACTTTTTTACTGAGAACTGTACTTATGGACATTAATGTTTGGATTTTTTAATATGTGTGGATTACCTAAGGTAATACTAATGTCTGGAGAAAATTTCATGCGAATAGCCTCACTGGAAGTATACTTACTGAAAAAAATGTTGACGTGTTCAATACTTATTTTCCCCGCTGTATTTGCCACGAAGCCTTGTCATTTCATTTTTTTTTTTCATCTTTCGCCAACCCATTTCGTCCGAGAGCCCCAGCCATGCAGCAAAAGAGCCACTGGTGGCTTGCGAGCCCCAGGTTCCCAACCCATGCCCATTATGGATCATTATGTGTGTGTGTGTGTGTGTGTGTTCCCGACCCATGCCCTAGCACAACACACACACTAACACTAGCCCTAGCACAACACACACAACACAACACACTAGCCCTAACACAACACACACACTAACACTAGCCCTAGCACAACACACACAACACAACACACTAGCCCTAACACAACACACACACTAACACTAACCCTAGCAAAACACACACACTAACACTAGCCCTAGCACAACACACACAACACAACACACTAGCCCTAACACAACACACACACTAACACTAGCCCTAGCACAACACACACAACACAACACACTAGCCCTAACACAACACACACACTAATACTAACCCTAGCACAACACACACACTAACACTAGCCCTAGCACAACACACACACTAACACTAGCCCATACATGGGAAACATTCGGCCCGCGGGCCACATCCGGCCCGTGGGCTTTCCCTGACCGGCCCGCGTAAGGTCCGTGAAAGAACAATAGTCAAGAGCCTAGCATAGAGATAATGCACGCAAATCAATATCGTTGCTTTTATTTTGAAAGCGACTGCTATTTGTACGCCCATACATTTGTGCGTGGATGCATACGATGTAAACACCCTCACTGATGTGCTGGTGAATAGAATTTATGCTTTGCAGTTGCAGTTGCCTTTAAGTCGGCGTAAACCTTTCAAAGTTTTGTGTCTCTTATGTCTGCGTCGCTCACCACCGCAAAGGTTGTCAGAACGAACTCCTGCTGTTTGTTGGCTATACAAAGTGTTATTTTTTTAAAACGTTACTGGCAGATAGATAGTTTACATTCGGATAACCACGTCATTGTAACCAAAATATGTCTGAGTTTATTTGCAAAGCTTATGTTAGCGAACTAGTATGATGCTACTACCCACATAGTCAGGTAGAACTTTGTGGAATTTGGGCATAAGTGTGACATAAGGTACTAATGCAATTTTTTTGCATAAATTGATAGGTAAGGGGGTGTCCTTTCAGAATCTGACGGGTGCCGCTCCGGCACCCTTGAGCATTTTCTTTAAAATGGCATCACCTGCCACACCCCTTTTTTGATCATAGAAAATCATCTAAATAGACATTAACCTATAAACCCATCATGTATGGTATCAAATTAAAGCTCTTTTCATACAGAAATCAGCTTTGACCATAATAAAGTAGAAAAAATAGTTTAGGTCCCTCCAGAGAACAAAATACCTTTTGCAAAGTGACCTTTAAGGTCAAATTAGGTTTCTTTTTGCTGCATAATAGCTTATACCTCTAAATCGTGTCATGTTTGGTATTAAATTAAACAAATTATGGAACTGTCATGTAGCTTAATACATACAGGAATACAATCATTCAATAGTAATTCATTTTAATATGAATTATAGCAAGTCTGATGTACCCTAGTTCACCAACTTGCGGGTTAGCTAGCACGTTAGCTTTAATTTCCCTTGAATCAGTCGCTGAATTTCAGACAGCAATGTCGTGAGGTACTTCCCAGGTAGTTAGCACATTAATTATAACTGTCCTTGGATTTCCCCCCAGAATTACAGACAACAATATTTTTCATCCTAACATTTTTTTTAATGCTTTAAAACAGACAACACAATCCAGGATTGATACAAACTAGTCTTTGAGGTACTTGCCAGTTAGTCAGCACATTAAAGGACAATTCCGGCGCAAAATTAACCTAGGGGTTAATAACACATGTGTACCGAGTTCGACCGTTCGCTGGGATTTGTTTTCATGCTAGTCGAATGTGACCAGTTTTATTGCAAACCGCTTATTAGCGTTTAACGCTAGCCTTCGGGGCACACGTACAGTAGAAAGAAATCGCTATTTCTATACCACTAACAAGGCTCAAAATAGCACCACACTTACACAGTAGCATAATGAGGGTCTCTACATGTAATCCGAAGCATTGAGAACTTTGTAAGTGTACAGGCAGTTTATTAAAAAGAAACACATTACCGTTCACGTCTGGTTCACATATACAGGCAGGCGATGTGAACTAAAATCAACGTAATTTGCTCAATATAGGCCTATCAGAAATAATAGCTCCGATGTAACATAACTTGTATAGTGTAGGCTACTTACTCAGTGGATCCATCTGGTCCCTCTGGTATGGATCGCCGCCGCCTGTGTGGTATTGACTACAGGTAGCTTCTAGCTCTCTCTCTCATAGCCCTTTCACGGAGCTCCCGCAGCTCTTCGTTGGTATATTCCGACTCGAAAAGATAAGGACGTCCAATAAGGGTTCATCTCGATGTCTTCAAATTCTTTCAAATAACCTGCCATCTCTTATGTCTCCTGTTGCGTTCAGTGCTTCTCTTTTGCACAGTCCTTCTGCAACAACTTTTCACCCGAGATTAACTTCACATCCCAGAGTTGTTTAACCAAGGCGCCTGCCTGTATGTGAACCAGACGTGAACGGTAATGTGTTTCTTTTTAATAAACTGCCTGTACACTTACAAAGTTCTCAATGCTTCGGTTTACATGTAGAGACCCTCATTATGCTACTGTGTAAGTGTGGTGCTATTTTGAGCCTTGTTAGTGGTATAGAAATAGCGATTTCTTTCTACTGTACGTGTGCCCCGAAGGCTAGCGTTAAACGCTAATAAGCGGTTTGCAATAAAACTGGTCACATTCGACTAGCATGAAAACAAATCCCAGCGAACGGTCGAACTCGGTACACATGTGTTATTAACCCCTAGGTTCATTTTGCGCCGGAATTGTCCTTTAACTATAATAGTCCTTGAATTTGCCCCCTTAATTACAGAGAAAACTGCAAAGTTGATAGGAGGAGAGGACAGAATCAAGAAAATTATTTTTTCCAGTATTGCAAGGAATGACACGAATCATTTGGAAATACAACAACAAATGTAAATCAGGTTTATAGCCCAAGTATAGACCCTTTCAACAATAAAATAAAATGATAATGGAACTCTCTTGAAAGGGTCTATACTTGCATATACAAGGAATTTGGTCTCTGCATTTATGATGAAGCACACAACGAGCACACATGAGGTGAAGCGCACACTAACCCGGAGCAGTGAGTTGACTTGCTACAGTGGCGCTCGGGAGCAGTGAAGGATCAGGTGCCTTGCTCAAGGGCACTTCAACTGTGGTTGTGGGCATGGGAGAGCAGTGCTCTTCAACCACTCCCACCCCCCACATTTCTCCTACTGGTCGCCGGCAGCCCGAAGCCCTAACCAGTAGGCCACGGCTGCCCAAGTATACTTACATATACCAGTACGGGAGCATGCCTATGTTCCCACAGCCCTATGTCCCCTAACCCACACCTCAGGCCTAACCCTAACCCTAGAAATGTGGGAACATAGGGCTGACCCCACCGATGCAAGGAATTTGTGCTCTGCATTTTACCCATTCGGGGGTAGTGTACAACACACCCACACAAACAGTGTACTGTACACCCATTCAAACACACACACACACCCTAGAGCAGTGAGCATACTAGGAGTATACACACCCGGAGCAGTGGGCAGCCCTTG
>NW_027468737.1:10000-12500 GCF_046254945.1 Alosa pseudoharengus
ATATATATATATATATATATATATATATATATGTGGTACATCAGCGTATATATGTGGTACATGAACGTATATATATATATATATATATGTGGTACATCAGCGTATATATGTGGTACATGAACGTATATATGTGGTGCATGAAGTGGTACATGAGCGTATATATGTGGTGCATTAACGTATATATATGTGGTACATGAACGTATATATGTGGTGCATGATGTGGTACATGAGCGTATATATGTGGTGCATTAACGTATATATATGTGGTACATGAGCGTGGCAATGGAAAGTGGCTAGACTCTGTACATTATGAAATGTACGAGAGTCTGGTAGGACCAGGCTAGGGATTGGCTGCCATTATAAAATGTACGAGAGTCTAGCAGGACCAGACTAGGGATTGGCTGCCTAGCTAATGATTGACAGTTCTCACCCTGAATAGGAGCTGTCCAAGGGAGACTCCTGATGGCTGGTGTTCAGGTACTGCTCAATCAGTTGCTCCTTGGTTGGCTGGAATACACACACACACACACACACACACACACACACACACACACACACACACAGTTTAACGACACAAGTACAGGTACTGCTTAATAAGCTGCTTCTAGGTTGTTTGAAAAACGATGTGAAATGAGAGGGGGTGGACAGAAACAAATAAAATAGTACAGTACTAAGCAGCAGGTATCCATATGGGGGACATATCAGCAGGTGCACATATGGGGGACATATCAGCAGGTGCACATATGGGGGACATATCAGCAGGTGCACATATGGGGGACATATCAGCAGGTGCACATATGGGGGACATATCAGCAGGTGCACATATGGGGGACATATCAGCAGGTATCCATATGGGGGACATATCAGCAGGTGCACATATGGGGGACATATCAGCAGGTGCACATATGGGGGACATATCAGCAGGTGCACATATGGGGGACATATAACTAAGCAGCAAGTTCAAAGTTTAATTGTCACATATACTTTGCAATACAGTGAAATGCTTGTGCCACGTTGCAGAGGGGAAAAAGGGAGGTCTAAGAAGCACAATGGTGCCATATATGGGCAATAAATAGTATAGGGGGGGGGGGGGGGGGCACAATGGTGCCATATAGGCAATAAATAGTATAGGGGCCATATAGGCAATAAATAGCATAGGGGGTGGGGGGGCACAATGGTGCATATAGGCAATAAATAGTATAGGGGGGGGGGGGGCACAATGGTGCATATAGGCAATAAATAGCATAGGGGGTGGGGGGGGCACAATGGTGCATATAGGCAATAAATAGTATAGGGGGTGGGGGGGGCACAATGGTGCATATAGGCAATAAATAGTATAGGGGGTGGGGGGGGCACAATGGTGCCATATAGGCAATAAATAGCATAGGGGGTGGGGGGATATAGGCAATAAATAGTATAGGGGGTGGGGGGGGCACAATGGTGCCATATAGGCAATAAATAGTATAGGGGGTGGGGGGGGCACAATGGTGCCATATAGGCAATAAATAGCATAGGGGGTGGGGGGATATAGGCAATAAATAGTATAGGGGGTGGGGGGGGCACAATGGTGCCATATAGGCAATAAATAGTATAGGGGGTGGGGGGGGGGGCACCATACAAAGAATGAGACATATGTGCTGCTAAGCATGCACAGACACCCAAACACACACAGATACACAAGCACACCAGTCGACATGCACCCATTAGAAAGCCTACATAGAGCTTCTGTGCATACATATAGACCACAGACATATGGACCACATACATACATAAAGACTGCATACATGTAAAAGACAACATACATACATGTAAGACCATAGACCTACACTGACCTGCAGGCCCCTAATGACCTGCAGACCTGATGATTAAAAAAAAGAGATGCACTGAGGCATTATAAAACATTTCTGTGATACATAAGGTACCATATTAATGACACAAGCAATTATATTAAGAGTGTTCATGATTTCATGTCACTGTCTATTTAATATTCTGATAGCCTGGGGAAAGAAGCTGTCCTTAAGACGTGTTGTGTGTGAGGTGATGCTCCGGTAGCGTTTACCAGAGGAGAGTAATGAAAAGAGGGGATGGGCTGGATGATTGACATCCTTGATGATGGACTCTGCTCTACTCCTGCAGCGTACAGGGTAAATGTTTTGCAGTAGAGGAAGGTCGGCCCCAATGATTCTGGAGGCAGACCGGATTGTCCTTGTTAAGAGTTTGAGATCCTGGGCAGACAGATTACCTAACCACACTGTGATACAACCAGTCAGTATACTTTCAATGGTGCATCTGTAAAAGTTTATGAGAGATGTTGTACCCACCCCAAAGCTTTTAAGTCTCCTAAGAAAGAACAGTCTCTGCTGGGTTTTCTTAAGGTTGCAGGTTGTGTTGAAATGCAGGTTGTGTCTTAAGGATGCAGGTTGTGTTGAAAGACCATGATAGGGAGGAAGTGATCTGTATTCCCAGGAACTGGAAACTGTCGACTATCTCCACAGGTGAG
>NW_027468738.1:12500-15000 GCF_046254945.1 Alosa pseudoharengus
AACAATCACAATGCAATTCATTTAACCGTCTCCTGAAGAAGCATCTTGCCCAGAAGTGCTGTCCCATTCCAGGGGCTAAATTCTCAGACCGGTTGCACCAAAGTGGCGCGACTACACCTGTTCCATTTCTCCAAAGTGGCACGACTACACCTGTTCCATTTCAACAGCTCCTTCAGATTTGGCAGACAAATCATGTCATGTCCCATTCTAGGTCTTACGGAACATGATGTAGGCAAATGACCACGAAGGGTTCAAATTTAATGTATGTATATACAAAACATTGAATAATAGCAAAAAGAAGCCTGAATTAGAACTAAGGCTGCAACAGAAGGCCTCTGGCACAGGCCCAGACAATGCCCCGCCATATCTCTTATTATTATTTTCTCTATATAGTGTCATTATTATTATTTTCTCTATAGACCCTTTTAAGAGAGTTCCATTATCAGCATCATAGTTGGCCCCACAAGACTTCCTATTTAATATGTTATCTTAATGCAGAGGAAGTAGATTGGGAACCAAATAGAACGTTCAAGCATTGTTTTTGTTTTTATTGTTGAAAGGGTCTATAGACCGGTTTCAGGTCCCTAACAACCGTCGTTAAGGACGAACTCGGAGGACAAGCAAACCCAGAGCCGTATAGCAATACATTGAGAGAAAGACGCAAGGAGCTTGAAAATTGTTAACCTTTGGCAGAGAAAAGCAGACGGAAATTCCACTGTGTGGTAGGGCCTACAGGAGACATTTCATTTTTTTGTTTTGTGTCCGTTCAAAGCTAAAAATGTTTAAAACGCCAATAAAGTAGGCAGGCCTAGGTGCTAGACATTTGGATACGAAGCATGCATTATGAAGCTACGAAGTTATGCCACAAATGTTATCTTCATGCTCAAGAGGAAAAACTCAAGTCATGTAGGCTAAATAACATAGGGTAGTGACGTTAACAAAGTGTTTTTTTTAATCATATTCCTCAGCATATCATTTTAATGAGAGACTTATGATCCATGAGAACGGAGGCTAACGTTAGCCTATATTTCACGCAAATGACAATATGCAGGGTAACTTCTAGCTTAAGTTCTAGCCTAAAGTTAAAGTTGACACTCCATTTGAGTTGTTTGTTTTAAAAAAGAAGTCATGGGCTTGCAAGTAACGTTATTGCATAGGCCTACTATAAGGTAGCCTAGCTTATAGCTAATCCGTCATAGGCTCCTGTCCTGTCAGTTAACATCCAGCACAATGCATTTTGTGCATTGTAGCGTTATTTCAGTCAATCGTTCAATGTGTGGCCAGCATAGGCTACTTTATCAAAGTAATTATCCTCTGACCTCAGGGGGAAATGATTGTCCACCCCTGTCATTATGTACCCTTTGAGTAGGTAATGTTCTCACTAAATCTAAACTAATTGTTTGTGCAGTCGAAGCCCTAACGCTAACATTAGCTTAAGCCTAACCTAACTTTACAGTGACTGGCCACATGTTTAGCCTACCTTCCGTAAAATCCGTTGCTTTTTCATAGGTAAATCCGCTACACCTCTAGATGAAAACAATCCAGACTCGGCTACACCCAAATATTTTGGCAATATGTTTTTATTCTTCATCTTATATCAAGTTCAGCCAGCTTGTTTTCTATGCGCTGTCAGTGTAAACAACTAGTGCTTGTCCTCCGAGTTTGTTCTTGACTACGGTTGTTAGGGACCTGAAACCGGTCTATGGACCCTTTCAACAATAAAAACCAAAAACAATGCTTGAACGTTCTATTTGGGCCCCAATCTACTTCCTCTGCATTAAGATAACATATGGAATGTTAAAAAGGAAGTCTTGTGGGGCCAACTATGATGCTGATAATGAAAATTCCATGAAAGGGTCTATAGCAAAGATTCTAGAACAGAGCTCTGTTCTAGAATCTTTGGTCTATAGTGTCATTATTATTATTTAGAATATGGTGTATATAGCATTTATACAGTGTGTGTGTGTGTGAGAGAGTGAGTGTGTATGTGTGTGAGGGAGTGAGTGTGTGTGTGTGTGTGTGTGTGTGTGTGTGTGTGTGTGTGTGTGTGTGTGAGAGTGTATGTGTGTGTGTGTATGTGTGTGTGTGAGTGAGTGAGTGAGTGAGTGAGTGTGCGTGTGCGTGTGCGTGTGCGTGTGTGTGTGTGTGTGCGTGCCTGAGTGTGTGTGTGAGTGACTGAGTGAGTGAGTGACTGAGTGAGTGACTGAGTGAGTGACTGAGTGTGTGTGTGTGTGTGTGTGTGTGTGTGTGTGTGTGTGTGTGTGTGTGTGTGTGAAGCCTGCCAAGTTTAATTCTGTTATCATAAAACAAGGTGACTGCTATGGTATAAAATTCTCGCCAAAAGTTTTCTGTACCTGTACCAACGTTTTGTGCTTGTAAGAATATTTTGTGCTCGTAAAAATGATTTGTGTACATGTAAAAATAATTTGTATCTGTAAAAATATTTTGTGCATGTAAAAATGGTTTGAACATCTTCAAATCCGTTTTGTCACTGTGTAGA
>NW_027468739.1:10000-12500 GCF_046254945.1 Alosa pseudoharengus
TTGGTATATCACTTCAAAAGTCCCAAAGATAACTCAGATAGCAGATGCAAGGCAAGCAATGCCACATTTGTGCTTACACACTACATGTGCTCTCTGTCTCCTCATATATCCTCATTTTACTACCCAAAAGCAAAGACAAGGGAAAGGAACCAAGGAAGGGAAAGGAAGGCCAAGGAGTGAGCGAAGCAAAGAAAAGCTTAACAATGAGATAAAAAAAAAGAACATGAGAGGGGAGGAAAGACACAGACATAGTCAAGACTGCTACGGAGACAGTAAGATAAACGGTATGAAAGATAGAGTGAACAGGAGGTTAGACGGAGCAAGGCAACAGCATGGGGTGCGGGGAGAGAGGAGATAAAGAGGGAAAGAATAGGGGCAAGGCCAGATGGATAGAGTGAGAATCGAAAGTGAGAGAGAATAAACGAGAGGCTAGGAGAAAGATAGACAGAGAGAGAGAGACAGAGAGAGAGAGAGAGGGATGAGGGATGAGGAGAAAGGTGAGTGGAGAAATATTGAGCCTCATTATCTAATCCCTCAGTGCCAGCGGATGCCAGCTGCTCTCACTGTCAGAGCCAATTAGGCGTACAGTCAAGAGACTGGCAACATGTGACTACTCTGTACACCTATCTCTCATCCCTCGCTCTCTCTCTCTCTCTCCCTTTCTCTCTCTGGAACTATCTCTCTATCTGTGTGCCTCTGTCGCTCCTGACTCCCTGATTCTCTCTCTCTCAGCAAGACCATGATGTTCACTTCACATCAAACACCTTCTATGTCTCAACTTCCTCTGCCCTTTTCTCCCTCTCTCTCTCTCTCTCCCTCTCTCTCTCTCTCTCTGTTCCACCATCACATTCCCTTCACAGCAGCTGGTGAGCTCCTCTGTGCTGACTTCCTGTACAACTGCTTCCCCTCCCTCTCTCTGTTTCCTTTATTTCTCTTCTCCCTGTGCACCCCCTCTCTTTCCCTCTTTCTCTCCATCCTCCTCAACTCACTGGCTGTGCTTTGAGAGATCTGCTACCCCCCCCCCCCCCCACATGCCCCCAAGATGTGCTTCAGAAATGTTGCGCCACTATTGCTGCCAGGAGTATTTTGATTGTATTTGCAATGACTCCCCTGCCTCTGTTTAAAAGCATTTGCAACAAACTCTTTCTCTGTCCCTATCTCTCTCTCCCTTCTTCCTCCTCTCCCTGTCTCTCCTTCTCTCTTCTTCCTCACTTGGTCTCGCGTTCAGTCCGTTCCGGTCACCCATCCTGCAACAGGCCCCAGTTGGCCGGCGCACACAAGACAAGCCCTCACACACTCACACACACACACTCACACTCGCACTAGTGTTCCCTGGACACATCTGGGTCCGTTACAGCTCGGACAGGCCTTCCTGGGAGGGGTCCCCGCCAGCCGTCAGAGAGGACGACTAAATGGAGCATGACATCAGTGCAGCGCAGGTCAAAACAAATGTGTCTAAACAATGGCACATCTGCACCGAAACAGGACAGAGAAAAGGCCGAGGAAAGAGAGAGGGAAGTGAGAGAGAGAGAGAGTGAGAGAGTGGAGGAGAGGAGAGCAGGAATGTAGCGGAAAAGGGGAGATGAAAGGGGAGGGGGAGCCAGCTGTTTGGGACGAGTGCCAGAGTGTCTGGAGATGTGTGCTGCTCTAATTTACAGGAGAATCCTCCTCCTCTCCGCCTCCTCCTCCTCCTCTTCTCCTCCTCCTCCTCTCCTCAGCCTGCAGGCCGGCTGTGAGGGCCCAGAGCTATCCACCAGACACGAGCCCCTCAGGGCCAGAGCAGTCAGTCCACTCCACGCTCTGGACTGCTGCAGTCGGCAACAGTTTTGGCCAGTGGGGTCCCGCCATGGTCAGCTGGGTTCATCTGATATAGTGAACTAGTGCTGTCTGTGTGTGTGTGTGTGTGTGTGTGTGTGTGTCTCTGTGTGTGTGTGTGTAAATGTGTTTGTGTGTGTGTTTGTGTGTGTGTGTGTGGGTGTGTGTGTGGGTGGTTGTGTGTGTGTGTGTGTGTGTGTGTGAGAGAGAGAGAGAGAGAGAGAGAGAGACAGGGAGACAGCAGCCAAATCTCTCCCTCCCACAGCAACTCAACTCATCTAAGCGACAGATGGAAAACAAAACAAAACAGGGAAAAAAAAGGAGTGATGATGTTTGAGCAACCAGCCACTCTCACACACAGTTTGCATGTGAATATGTGTGTGTGTGTGTGTGTGTGTGTGTGAGAGAGAGAGAGAGAGAGAGTGTGTGTGTCAGTTCTGGGTCCAGGATCTCTTTCTCTGTGTCTCTTGCCTTTGGAGTTCATCAGAGTTGGTCGGTTCCCTCCAGTGGTACGCCAATTTCAAACAGCAGCACACACTCCCGCACTCTCCCACACTCGACAACATCTGTCTATGTCCAGGCAGTCTAAACATCACTTGTTTTTTCTGATACGCTTAGTCTCCCTCCCCTATATAAACCACGTACAAACTGAGCATCCTCTGACTCCAAACGCTCATGGATCACC
>NW_027468739.1:17500-20884 GCF_046254945.1 Alosa pseudoharengus
CCAGCTTAACCCAGCCCAGCTTAACCCAGCCCAGCCCAGCCCAGTTTAACCCAGCCCAGCCCAGCCCAGCCCAGCATAACCCAGCCCAGCCCAGCTTAACCCAGCCCAGCCCAGCTTAACCCAGTTTAACCCAGCCCATCTTAACCCAGTTTAACCCAGCTTAACCCAGCCCAGCTTAACCCAGCTTAACCCAGCCCAGCTTAACCCAGCCCAGCCCAGCTTAACCCAGCCCAGCCCAGCTCAACCCAGCCCAGCTCTCGCCCTCTGGGGCCTCTGCTGTTACGTCTGTAGTTCGTCTGTAGTACGTCTGTAGCCCACAGTGAATCAGCAGTGGTGGGGGTGAGTGGCCATGTGTGCTTGTGTGCGTGCGTGTTTGTATTTGTGTGTGTGCGTGCGTGTTTGTATTTGTGTGTGTGCGTGCGTGTTTGTATTTGTGTGTGTGTGTGTGTTCGAGAACTTCTTGCATTAGGCTCCGCTTGGAGTGTGTGTGGACATGTGGGGGGTCATCCGCTGATAATCAGCTGGGGGCGAGAGGTGAAGGGAATCCCCCCTGGGGACTGCAGGCTCCAATTTCACCCTGGTGGAGGAGGGGTTGACAGCAGAGACCTCCAGAGGTCAAGCTGCATTTAGCCCTGATAAACACACAACACCCCCCCCCACACACACACACACCCACAAACTCCATACCCCCCACACACATACACACACATATACACATACTCTACCCCACTTGGACAGGAAATAAACAAAGAATGCCTTCCTCCAGTGCTGTGTGCCAAAGCCCCCGGCAACAGCTGCCTTGGCAACACTGCCTGGCAACATTGTTTACCGAGCATGTGTGAAACAAATAAGCAGGCAGCACACATGCCATCAGCCTTTATCATGTTAGCTGTCAACATGGCTGCCACTGCCATCCCTCTCCCCCACATCTAGGACTGAGGGGCAGCTTGGTGGAGAGAGGGAAAGGGGAGAGCAGCGCGTGTCTTTCAGCACCCCACACGCCCTCTTCTTCTGACCTCTCGCTGTGTACTTTGGAGCAAAGAAGAGATGGGATATTCCACCACACACACACACACACATACACACACCATACACACACACACACACACACACACACATGCATACACACACACACACACACACACACACACACACACACACACACACACACACACACACACACACATATACACACACACACACACCATGCACATACACCAGACACACACACACACACATACAGTACAGTACACACACCAAAAACGCTATTTATGGCAGAAAGCTAAGTGACCGCCACAGAGACCCACTGTGAGGAAGACGATCCCTGAATGGACACAGTGAGTGAGAGGCACGGCGGGGACTCTATAAAAGTCTGGGAAAGAATGCTAGTGAGCGAGATTGAGTGAACTGTCAGGAAAAAAAGGGGATAGAGAGAGAGAGAAAGAGAGAGAGCCCTCTTATTTCAGAGACTGTACAGAGAAGAGAAGAGAAGAGAAGAGTAGAAAAGGTTTTAACTTCAGCGGAGGGAGGAGAGGGAGAAGAGAGGAGGAGAGAGGAGGTGAGAGGAGGAGAGAGGAGAGGAGGAGAGAGGAGGAGAGAGGAGGTGAAAGGAGGTGAGAGGAGGTGAGAGGAGGAGAGAGGAGGTGAAAGGAGGAGAGAGGAGGTGAGAGGAGGTGAGAGGAGGAGAGAGGAGGTGAGAGGAGGAGAGAGGAGAGGAGGAGAGAGGAGGTGAGAGGAGGTGAGAGGAGGAGAGAGGAGGTGAGAGGAGGAGAGAGGAGGTGAGAGGAGGAGAGAGGAGAGGAGGAGAGAGGAGGTGAGAGGAGGAGAGAGGAGCCAAGCGAGGGATGGGCTGGGCAGGGTTGGCCCGGTGTGGTGTGGTGTGGTGCGGTGTGGCCCTGTGGTGGCAGTGCCTGTGGGGAGGCCTGGTGTAGAGTTGCGCCGGCGAGCAGAGCAGACTGCCCTGCAGGAGAGAGATGGCGGTGGAGCACGGTGCTGCCGCTGGGTGGACGGCAGTAAAGCAGCTTTTACTGGGGCTTTTACGGGTGCCCTGTGGGGCTTAATGACCAGGGCCCCTGTTCCCATGATGTGCAAACAGTGGCACACACGCACGCACGCACACACACACACACACACACACACACACACACACACACACACACACACACAGACACACACACACACACAAAATGACACACGCAAGCTCTGAAAAGCAGATAGGCCAACACATGTATGAGCAGCACACACACTCTCTCTCTCACACACACACACACACACACACACACACACACACACACACACACACACACAGAACCAAAAAGCACAGGGCCATTCCCTACAGTGTCCTTAAAAGTCATCTGCTGTATGCAGGAGCACACTGAGGCCCAGAGTGCTTTAAGCACTATGACTGACACACACAGGTCAGGTCAGTGAGCTGAGCAGTAAAACCCTATGGCTCTGCTCACACACCGGCCTCATCCTTCCACCCATTAGACCTCTCTCTTTCTCTCTCTCTCTCTCTCTCTCTCTCTCTCTCTCTCTCTCTCTCTCTCTCTCTCTCTCTCTCTCTCCAATGTCTTTCTAGAGAGCAGAAAAGACAAAAAAGGAAAAACAACATTACTGACTTTCTTTGTCTTTCGTCTCCTCCCTTTATTTGGGTTTCTCCCACGCTCTCTCCGTTTCTATCTCTCTCTTTCTCTCTCTCTCTCTCTCTCTCTCTCTCTCTTTCTGTCTTTCTTCTGGTCAGCAGCAGTCGGGCTCTGGAAAGTCCATTCACACAGCGAGTGCAGTGACACAAGAACTGTCTCCTGCCTGGCAGACCGGCCGTGTGTTTTTTCAATTAACTCTGGCTCCTGTGTGCTCTTTAGGAGAACGTTTGGGAAGCCATGATTCCCAGGGCCCGCCGCGCCACGCCGCGCACAAAACTAATGGAAAGTCACTTAAGATTTTTCCGGGAGAGGTTTCAGAAAGACACATTACCCAGAAGTCCGGACAGTTTGCAGGTAGAGAAATGAATCAGTGTGTGGGGGATAAAAATCTCATATTATGAGAGTGGGAGTGGTGCCCACGCAGGGGTGAAAGGTGTACGGTGAAAGGTGAAAGGTCAAATTCAGGATGGGGAAGAGGGTGACGGGGTGCATATTTGGAGGTGGGGAACAGTGGAGAGAGGTTGAGATGGGCATCAGAGAGGAGGAGAGGAGGAGGGGGAAGATGATGATGATGAGGAAGAGGAAGAGCACCGGAGAGCAGATGGATGGATTTCCCTGAGAATGTGGATGAAAGCGAGTGGCTCCGGATCTGGGGTGCCCCGCAGGGAAGGGGACAGAAGGGGACAGAAGGGGACAGATCCACTGAAATCACATCAAAGCCCCAGCCACTGTGCAGCAG
>NW_027468740.1:12500-20761 GCF_046254945.1 Alosa pseudoharengus
GTGTGTGTGTCTGTAATCTCAATGCTAATCTGTCCGACTGATAACGACCAGACTCCTGACTCCATCGAGTGTGCGTCTTATCACAAGAGTAATAATGGCCGAGTGTGAGACACAAAAAGGGGACTTGTTTTAAATATTACAAAGAGCAGAGAATCACTATGTGCGTGGATTTAAATAAATAGTCTGATTAGGAAATGGACAGATAGTGCCGAACCCTTACCCCCACTGCAGGCTATTCGTATCGCATTTGCAAACACCACCAGCATTTGTTCAAAAAGGACATTATCTTCAATAAACCATTTAGAGGGAGTAATATTTATGCCCTATCAAAAGAATTTCCATGGCTTTTAGCTTTAATTATCTACGGATCTCCTCCACACAAAGGCCGATAACAAAGGCGTTCGCCTCCCTGGTCCCGTGCGCGGCAGCAATTAGAATAAAACGCCAGAGGCGCCGCGGAGTGTGGTGGCGGCAGGAAGTCAGCTTTGTGAGAGCGAACCCGTGACCAGCGCTACGTTTTTTAATTGAGGTCCTTTCGCCCTGGGCTGCATTTTTGTGTCTCTTTCTCTCTGTGTGTGTGTGTGTGTGTGTGTGTGTGTGTGTGTGTGTGTGTCTATGTTGGGCCCCAAATCTACCGCGCCTCCCCTGGAATTAAGTAGGGCCATTAGGATGGAGCCACAGTTGTGCTGTGAGGACTTCAGAGGAAGTGACTACACGTGTACATACTTAATGGAGAAAAATAAGATGCTGGCGCTGTTCTTCCCTCACCTCAATGTCAACTTTGCCCCTCCACTATACAGACTGGGGGTAAAACAAACTAAGCATTAAAAAAAAGGTCTGAAATACTATTTTTTCCGCATTAATTTTTAAACCACATCCTATCAAATGCTGTTTTAAGAAAGTAACATTTGCCAGTGACCAGAACTGTGATCATAATGCAACTACATGGAAAACAATCTGAAAAAAAAGCAGTAGGTTGCACTGATTAAAAAAGAACAAAAACACATTGACATTGTGGTTGAATATATTCTAAAAATCACGGCTTGTGCTACAGCTTTCAGATCCTTTACAATTCATCTGCGTACAAAATGCACGGGCCTCTGCAGCTGTAAAAATATAATTTGGGCTTTATATTCAACATAGACAATACTATGTGGCTTCAAACACCATAGGATAACACAATACAATTTATACTAGATGACAACTTTAGATAGACTGTTGAAACACTTGCAGTTGTCATGTTATACTGACCACACTTTCAAAAAATGCTGAATCATGGGTAGTACATGCATGTTATTTCCTGTGAGGCATATTTCTCCTAATTTCTCCTTCAGGTTTCATGTGTGTTATGTCTTTAATTACTTCTCTTTTTATACAAATAAAATCATATCTCATCAGAAGTCAACGTTATTTCAGTGTATTCATATTTTCATTACATTTTTCATGGGCACCCCATGCAAAGCTACATTTTATACAGAAATAAAAGACGTGGCTTAAGCACAGATGTTTTATCACAGATGCTGGGGAATATTACGTCTCTCAGACATTAAAAGAAGTTTTGTGAGGTGTACTGATGTTAGTGTGCCGCCGCGGCCAATTCAATTTCACGGGAGGGAATTAGATGAGTGGACAGCAGCAGTCGGCTTTAAATATCTATTATTTGCATGGTGCAGTAAGGCAACTTCCAAATGGCGACACCAAAACAAATCAAGGCGAAGCCAGTTTGGCAGCTCCAGGCGTCACATATTCTTGGGGCATAAAAGTGAAACTAAATGAACCTTTGAAATGACACCTCCTGGGAACAGCACTAAAAAAACACTTTCTAAGACTTTTTTTTTAAGTGCAGCAATTATTGACGAGAACTATATTGCCTTCGTTTTTTTCCCCCGTTTTTTCTCTCTGATCGAGAAAGAAAGGCAGAAATAAAGAAAGGGGGGGGGAAAAAACGAGGGTTGGGTCTCTAGGGACATCAGCAGCTGTCAGGTCCTTTAACAGCTGCAATGAGGTAGGTTACAGCAAGGGCCTGTGCCTGCCTCCCCAGGCCCAGTTAAGAAGCCTTTTTACACTGCCTCAAAAAACGCTCCCGCATTAATCAACCCGGAGCTCGTTGGCGCTGCTCACACCCGCTCGCGCGGCCATACATCAATTACCACGCTTTTTTAAACAAACTCCGCCTGGCGTCGCGCCGGCTCCGCCGCAGACGCCTTATTAAGGCCCCGTGCAGGCTAAAAGCGCACGGTATAGAGAAAAAAAAAAAGTCAAAGTCTATTAATACAGAACGCTGCTCGCCACTGCCTATTGTCTCTGACTCCACAAACAAATTCCATTCTGCATTACAATTAACAGAGACAGAGAGAGGGGGGGGTAAAGAGAGAAAAAGAGAAAAGAGAGAGAGAGGGGGGGGCTAGAGAGCGAAAGAGAGAAAGAACAGGGATGAGAAGGGAGGGGAGGAGTGGTGGTGGTGTTATGGCGGGGCGGGTGGGGGTGAAATCCTTGTAACGACTTCCAGCTTGCTAATTTCACAAGCTAATAATAAAAAAGGACATTGCTATGCAAGAGCTGCACGCCTATCCCCCTACTCTCTGCTCGCTCCTGAGGGCTGGGCCATTGTTCACATGAAAGACAATTAGGCCCAGGAACATCAAACCTAAAAATGACAATCTGCTAACCAGCCCAGGGTACTCAAGGCATTCTTCCCTCCATTTTCTGGCCTGATAGACAACAATCCTCCAAAGGCCTGCTTTCAGTCAGGAGAAGAAAAGCATGGAGAGGAGAAGAAGGAAGGAGGGAGAGAGAGGGAAAAAAAGCCCCTGCTCACTGATTTATGCATCTCTATTCAGAATTTATTAACCTGACTGGTGCCAATTGAAGGCTGTGCTACTCTTATAGCCTGGAGGTTCAGATTTCTCTCTCTCACACACACACACACACGCACACACACACACGTCTGAAGACACGCGCGGCGGCACCATAATGGCACTCACGCATTTCCATATTAAAAACACGCAGAGGAGGAGGACGCAAGGAATGACAGTGGGGAGTTGCCAAAATGGCAGCGGGAGCATGCTTGAGTGGGTGTGTATATATGTGTGTGTGTCTGTCTGTGTGTGTGTCTGTGTGTGTGTGTGTGTGTGTGTGTGTCTGTCTGTGTGTGTGTGTGTGTGTGTGTGTGTGTGTGTGTGTGTGTGTGTGTGGGTGTATGTTCATGCACATATTTTACATGACAGAAAGCATTATGTGTGTATGTGTGTGTGTGTGTGTGTGTGTGTGTGTGTGTGTGTGTGTGTTGGCGTCCTTTAAAAAAAAAAAAAGGCACAGAGTGGTAAAGACATGTCAATGAATGTGAATGCACTCAATTAAATTTGTTTTACTAAAAAAATAGATTTTTACTGAATTAATAAAGGCTGCAGTCTTAGATACACGAAAATCATTCAATACTAAAATATAACATTTTGTCCATACTGTTGAATGTAAAAAATGAGAAATGAGACAAATGTGAGTATTTGACTTGAGACAATTAGGTACAAAGTCTGGACATGTCTGCTAATTGTTGAGGTAGGTGAATGTCTTTACTGGTAATGTTATAATAGTCTATAATTGGTGGGATAGTCATTATATCATACATTATGTTTTACGTTTCAGATTTGAAAGATAAGGTCAAATGTATGATAAATTCATAGAACAATGGTTGTTTACTGAACATCTTTAGCAATATTTCACTGGTATGTGAGACCCTGTGTTTATGATGCAATACTACTGTAGGTGTTTATGATGCAATACTACTGTAGGTGAGACCCTGTGTTTATGATGCAATACTACTGTAGGTGTTTATGATGCAATACTACTGTAGGTGTTTATGATACAATACTATTGTAGGTGTTTATGAATACTACTGTAGGTGTTTATGATACAATACTACTGTAGGTGTTTATGAATACTACTGTAGGTGTTTATGATACAATACTACTATAGGTGTTTATGATACAATACTACTGTAGGTGTTTATGAATACTACTGTAGGTGTTTATGAATACTACTGTAGGTGTTTATGATGCAATACTACTGTAGGTGTTTATGAATACTACTGTAGGTGTTTATGATACAATACTACTGTAGGTGTTTATGATGCAATACTACTGTAGGTGTTTATGAATACTACTGTAGGTGTTTATGATACAATACTACTGTAGGTGTTTATGATACAATACTACTGTAGGTGTTTATGAATACTACTGTAGGTGTTTATGAATACTACTGTAGGTGTTTATGATACAATACTAATGTAGGTGTTTATGATACAATACTACTGTAGGTGAGACCTTCTCTTTCTCTCCTGCTCTGCTGCTAGGGTTGAGTGGCGGGTTTGGGTTTCGAGGCTCCCCAACCTGGTGACAAACCAAATACCCGAACCAAACCACAGAGCTACCCAACCCCACCCCCCCAACACACACAAACACATACATACACACACAGAGATACACAAACACACACACCTCAAAAAGCGTCAGGGAGGTGGGGACAGACACAGCCTCCAGCCAAAGCACCAGGGACCCCAGCAGGCTGAGCCCTGTCCCCAGTCCCCACTCACTAAACACACACACACACACACACACACACACACACACACACACACACACACACACACACACACACACACACACACACACAGTCACTCGGGGGGAGTGTCAGGAGGAATTATGGCTTACCTTTGTTATATCTATTTTCAACTGTGTCGCTTCGATTTGGAGTTGCCTGTATTGTGTTTTACATCTATGATTGTTCGTTAAAATTATTGTGGATAATAAATTCTGCCAATGTTTCATTTTTAATTGACAGCATTTTATTTTAGCTCGTACTGTGTATTTATCAAGTTTTTGCTTACATCCTGCATAAACACTCTTTTCATACATTGTCCAGTGCTGAATATATAAATGTCCTGCCACTGGTGTAATGGCATGCACTCAGCTTTACAGCATCTCCCTATTCATAAGCCTGAAAAGCATCTCTGAAATCGTTAATTAGCGTGTGTATTAATGTGTGTTTGTGTGTGTGTTTGTGTGTGTGTGTGTGTGTGTGTGTGTGTGTGTGGGTGTGTGTGTGTGTGTGTGTGTGTGTGTGTGTGTGTGTGTGTTTGAGTGTGTGTTTGTGTGTGTGTGTGTGTGTGTGTGTGTGTGTGTGTGTGTGTGTGCGTGCGTCTCCGTTAGGAGATGGGAGGAAGCGATAGCAGCCCTGTCTGGGCTGCTCCTGGCCTCCTCTCTCTGCCCTGTGAGCAGCTCCAGCTCCAGCAGAGGCCCAGACGGGCCTGGACACAGGGACAGGAATAGAGTGGATCAATACATTTGACTGAAAGTATGCGCTCTCTCCTGGGGTGAGCTGGGGAGGAGGAGGACTGTGTGTGTGTGTGTGTGTGTGTGTGTGTGTGTGTGTGTGTGTGTGTGTGTGTGTGTGTGTGTGATAGAGTGGCAGTGCGGTGCGGTGCAGTGCGATCTGATCCCTGCACGCTGTGAATGGACAGGAAACTGGATGCCAAGTGAGGGAGTTGTGAGGAACAGGCTGATGGGGAGGGGGAGGGAGGGGGGGGTGAGGTAATGTGGCAAAGAATAGAAATGTGGTCAGGGGCAAAAAGCCTTAAAATACCACCCCTCTCCACCACTCTCCTCTCCTCCCCCTGACCAGCACCTCGCCACACAATGGAACAAGCACACACACACACACACACACACACACACACACACACACACACACACACACACACACACACAGAGCCGCATTTATCTGCTAATGCTGGTTAGACCAATAAATCTGTAATGTGTAATGAAACACCAACTAATTCTTTTTTCTGTTCACAATGGCACTAGCTACCACAGTAAGTGCTGCATGATTTCCCTGACATGTTTAAAAAAACATTTGCAAAAAAATATAAAAATAGATTTGCATATTGAATTGACCTTATGTCTGGACAGAATGCTACAAGTCAACAAGTCAGAATGCTAACAAATCAGTGGAACTTGACTAATTCACAGCACATACGAGGAAGTGTACAAGTGCAGAGTACTGAATCCTCAATCCTGAATCAGATTTTAGTTGATTCACGGTTGTTTGTTGGATGCTCATGGACTGTACTGGACATAAACAAACTGGTGGGTCCCCCTGAGAAACCCAAAGCCCCGGTGACGACAGGCAACAGATGACTAATTCAGCCACTTCCGGCCCCTTTCCCCCCTGGACCCCACCCCACCCCACCCCTCTCTGCCCCCGTAGTCAGCTCTACGTACCCCTGGTGTGGGGCTGGGGGCTGGGGGTGGCGTGGAGGTGGGGGTGGGGGTGGGGGTGGAGGTGGGGGTGGGGGCTCGGGGGTTGCAGCATGGAAACACGTATTGATCACTCGGGCAGTCAATGCCCATCAGGAAGCCGAGCAGAGCCATTACAGCTGCAGTCAATGGGCAGGCCGGGCCAGTGTAACCCTAGCGGAGCCTGGGAGACCCGCCGCGCGGGCCGGACGAGAATATAATCCCCCTGTAAGTGCCACGCGGACGCTGCGCCACTGCACTTTCCCGACCGCCCCCCCCCCGCCCGCCCGACCGGCCGGCACGGCGCTCTGCACACGGCCCACTGCAGCGGCCCGCAGTCCAGTCAGGCCTCTACCCTCGGACACACGGCCAGAGGAGAACATGAGCGCTGACCAGCAGCTCTTATCGTCTTCTCTCTCCACCCAACCTTTCCTCCCTCCCTCCTCTCGTCTCCTCTCATTTCTCCTTCTCTCCTCTCTTCTCTCCTTCTCTTCTCTTTCTTGTCCTTTCCTCTCATTATCTCCTCTGTCTTTTCTCCTCTTCTAGTCTCCTCCCCTCTCATTTTTTCTTCTCTCATCTCTTCTAGTCTCCTCCTCTCATCTCTCTCTCCCTCTTTTCTCTCATCCCATCCTCTCATTTTCTCTGCCATCATATCATCATAACACCGTTAAGACAGTGGTGTGCTAACTACCTGCACCGTGTCCCTCTATGTAAAGGATAGAAAAACGGAACACCTATACATGACTCTATACATGATACATAACTCTATTACTGCTGCATCGGTACTGATCAGTCATAGGAGCACATGAGCTGAGGCCTGGGCATTAACATCAGGGGGTGATTCAGCCAGTATTTAGAGTGCACAGATGTCCGGCCAAAGAGTGACAACAGCACTGACCTGCTATAAGCTGTAAGCTACAGGTGAGACAGACAGAGATAGAAAACTAGGTAGAACTGAAAGGTAGAACTAGGTAGAACTGAAAGGCAGAACTAGGTAGAACGAGGTGGACTTCTGAAACGCTGGTCTATAAGAGAGCATCTACTCTAATTTGAATCTAATTTTCAGACTAGAACTGAAAGGTAGAACTGAAAGGTGGTACTAGGTAGAACAAGGTGGACTTCTGAAACGCTGGTCTATAAGAGAGCATCTACTCTAATTTGAATCTAATTTTCAGACTAGAACTGAAAGGTAGAAAACTAGGTATAACTGAAAGGTAGAACTAGGTAGAACGAGGTGGACTTCTGAAACGCTGCTCTATAAGAGAGCATCTACTCTAATTTGAATCTAATTTTCAGACTTTAACTCCAGGCTACATAAGTATACTGGGGCATGCAGCTGGGACTCCATATACCTGTCCCAGCTGAACCAGCTACCAGTTGAACAATAGCAACTCCCTTCCTCAAAGTGGGCTACAGTTTGGCTACAGGGCTGGACTTTGCCTAAAGAACATGCTAAAAGTAGGTCAAGAGTACCTCCTAAATGCAACCAATAAATCATTAGGCCAACACTGCCTTAACAGAAGCAGCTCAAACCTCCACTCAAGTGCCTCATTCTGAACTGTGTTATTTTCAACTAGCGTATACATTACTTTATGAGTACATGGTCAAATAGTAAATTGTATGACTGTGCCAGTAGCAGTTGTAACGATGCCATTTTAGCACATTTTAGTCTGAGAGCCACAGTGTACATCAGAAGCTTTGAGAGAGAGAAAAATAGCACCAAACTGGGGCTGTATGTGAGTAAATAAATTACTGTATTTTCCTGAGAGTTGTACCCATGCTGTGGAATGTGAGTGTGTGTGTTTTTTGTGTGTTTGCATTGTTGTACACTTGCTGTTTAATGTGAGTGTGTGTGTTTTTTGTGTGTTTGCGTGGTTGCATCTTCCGCCTGCTTCAGAGACGTGCAGGGAACATGACCGTGTGCAGAGCTGCAGCATCATCCTCTGGGCTTTTCTCCCACAGTAATCCAAA
>NW_027468741.1:7500-20484 GCF_046254945.1 Alosa pseudoharengus
CCTTAGGCCTAATTTTAGGGTCCTGTCTGCTTTCGGACCCACAACCCTAACCCTTAACCAAACCCTAACCAAAATATGGAACGCTTCACGAATTTGCGTGTCATCCTTGCGCCTACGGGACAGCGCTCGTCACCATATCCGTGTTTCACATAGATGGTCCCGCCTATCGATTTCAGAGGCTATCATTGGCTCATGCAGGCTCAAGCTCAAATGAAACAGGCCAATGGGGTTGTGTTGACCCGCTCCCATTGGCCTGTTTCATTTGAGCTGTTCTGCTGTAATTGGACGGCTCGTCACATGACTCACCTACCTCACACGTACAGCGGGAACGTTGAAGTTCAATGTCATTCATTCATGTCATTCTGACTGGACGTGAGTGCTAACGTTACGATATCGACAGACAGATATTGACATTTTACGGTAAGACCAACTTTTATTGTTTGTAAAATGTATGTGCTACAGCTAAAAGGTAGCTGATATATTAGAAAATAGTCAGTTAGCAGCGAAATAGCGAGTCAATTTAACGTTAGCGTGGTAAAGTTAAGCCTGTCAAAGTCATGCCTGATCGCGGTGAAATGCGTTTGAAATAATATTCCAACTACTGGGTTTACTTTTTTAGACCTAGGATGTTGTGCTACTACTGTGTGGAGTCGAAATGTAAAGTTTAATTATGCTCTAGATACGTTAGCACTTAAATCGCTATGCTAGCATGCTAAGCATTGAGAATGAATGAGTTTGCTGTAGCCATTGCTGTGTATGATCTGACGATCTCTGAAAATGCTTCAGAAATGTGTTCTGCCAACATGGATCACTTCATAAGACCCTTGGTATGGTGTCACAACGATGTGGAGTCGAAATTCGAAGTGGAAATATGGTTTACATGTGTAAACAGACCAACCGTGATTTTGCAAGCTAAAAACAAGGACGTGAATGGGGTCGTTTTAGTTAATAATGTATTTAGTCTTTGAACAGACTACCTGCCTATCTTCCTTAGACTTCGTAGATGTAGTTATTACAGTTTGGAGTCGAAATTCGAAGTGTAAATATGGTTTTAATGTGTGAACAGGACGCCTGATGTTTAATGTATGTTGATGAATGGGAACAGTATTGTTGTGTATACTAATGGGCTATTAGTAGGATGTAAACAGTGCATGTGTATTAGCACTTTAGTGATTTAAATCTTATTTCTTGTCTTTCTAGATAATGGAGCCCAACTTTTCTTTCGAGTCAGCGACCTCCGAGCTGACCTTGCGGCCATCTCAGGAGGCGCTGGCTTTCATGAAAAGCAGGGACAGGGACCAGAACAGGGACACTGCCACTGCTCCAGTCCTGGTAGTGAAGAACCCCGAGCTGGTGCGCTTCGAGGCCGGAGTCAGGGTGATTGCCAAGGGAGGTGACCCCACTGATCATCGGCAGGTACTGGCCGAGAGCGAGCTGCAGTTCGGCCAGTACAGGGGTCAGACGTTCCGGTGGGTGCTGGAGAACGACGTGGGATGGGCAGTAAGGATCGTTGTGTCCCACGAGGGGGAGAGAGACGCGGGGGGCAGTAGTCAGCAGAATGCCCTCATGCTACAGAAGGATGCCCTCGTCTCCTACGCCAGGCTGTTCCCGCCGATGGTGGCAGCCATCGACAGGCGTAGGATGGTCGAGGGCAGTCCCCAGAGCATGAGGGGCCTGGACGACACGCTGGTGGGGTTCGGAGTTCATGGAGACATGACCTACAAGGCCCTGTACGAGTCGACGGACCAGGAGCGGCAAACGTAAGTCGTGTGCGTGTGTGTGTCTGTGTGTGTGTGTGCGCGTGCGTGCGTGCGTGCGTGTGTGTGTCTGTGTGTGTGTGTGTGTGTGTGTGTGTGCGTGCGCGTGCGTGTCTGTGTCTGTGTCTGTGCACATGCGTGACTACTTTACCCATTGCACTTCTGTTCTCTTTTTAGCTATGTACAGTTTGTGAGGCGGGTGGTGCCGAAGGTCCAGTCATCTAGGATGGTGGACCTTAAAAAATATGTGCTGGCCCGGGATGCAGAGAAGGCAGCCCTGGTGGCTGCTCGGAAGGCAGCCCGGGCAGCACAACCACCCCTGGATCCACCCGAGGCCGGACCTTCGGATGCCGACATGATGGCGGCAGCCATGGAGGTCGACCCGTACAGGGATGCCCCACCAGCCGTGCCCCCCTTCTCTCTCTCCCAGCCACCGGAACGTCCCCTTGGCAACACCTCTGGAGAGAGGCCAGTCCCTGGCGCACAGGTATGCTCAGAGATTACTTTTTGTATTGTTGTGTGTGTGTGTGTGTGTGTGTGTACATTAACAGTCTGACTGCTGTGTGTTTCAGCTGCTACCACGTGGCTGGAGGCTGACCCTCCCCGAGGAGCAGCACGACTGGGTGGGCCGGGCGCTGTTCAGGAGGGCACCCAACGGGCAGGGTGTCCTCACAGCTGAACTTCGCCTGTGGTGGCACCCACCAGGCGCCCGGCCCCTCTACACCCAGCCACCCGCCACAGCCCACCCCTTTTTTCAGAGGCCCTTTTTCCTCTGGGTGCCCTACAAAATGTGGGCGTACCACCTCCGGTGCCCCACCGTCGCCTGTGGGGGCAAGCTCGCGGGAGCTGGCCTCTACAAGACGGTGCGGAGGGTCTTGGACAGGAGCGGCTGGTACTTCATGGGCACGGAGTACCTGGAATGCAGCTCCTGTCACAAGAGGGTGTCAGGCTGGTCGCAGGACATCTTAGGACAGTTGGACATTGCTCATCGTGAGCAGTTCCCAGCTGTTCTCACGTACAAGTAAGTAATGTAAACAGTAACAGTAACAGCAATGCATTTCTGTGTTTTTCTCCCGTAACCTCTGATTGCCTCTTTTCCCTCCCAGGCTGTCCTGCGACCGAGCTGTGATAGGCTTGATGAAGGAGCGCACTCTGGGCAACAGTGCGTCTCGCCTCCGTGCCTCTCTGGTGGAGCAGCACACCAGAGAGTGGATGGCGCGGTCGATGCTGTACCTTTCCGTGCTCCGCAAGCTTCGGGCACCGGGCGCGGCGCCTCCGCTGGCGGCGGCGTCGCTCCCAACCATGCACCCGGTGCCCACAGTGCTCTGGCTTATCAGCGTCTACGTCCGGGAAGCCTTGACGAGGCTGGACGAGACGAAAGCCAGAGTCACTTCCATCTTTGGTGATCTTCTCAAGATGGACTCCACCAAGAAGGTAGGTTTTGTTCTCCACCACAGCGTGCCGTGTACCCAGCGTAGCGTTTGTTTTGTCATGCGTCTAAATGTTTTTGTGTTGCTGTGTCACACAGATCACCAACAAGCTTGCGGGCGGTGCTGCCGGGACGGCCGCCTGGGTGACCAACGTCGGGAATGAGCACGGGCAGGTGCTCATGTCCGTCCTCACCGCAGCTGAGGGGGACGGACTGGTCAACATGGCGGCCGGACTGATGAGGCGGTACCGCGTAGCCGGAAAGGCCCCTCCGAAGGTCTTGTACGTGGACCGGGACTGCTGTGCCACCGCGGGACAGTCAAAAACATCGCAGCTGTTCCACGAGTGGCACGAGCTGGTCGTCAGGCTGGACGTGTGGCACCTCATGCGGCGTTTCGCCAGAGGGGTGACCACCGACAGTCACCAGCTCTACGGCCTCTTCATGGCGAGGATCTCTTTCGCCATTTTTGAGTGGGACGCGGCAGACGTGTCCCGCCTGAAAGAGGCCAAGCAGTCCGAGGAGGGGAGGGACGCCCAGGGGGTCAAGCTGTCCGCCAAGGAGCTCGCCCGTCACTGCCGGCGCCGCACCAGGGGTGTGGCGGAGACGGAGCGGCTTCTCCAGGAGGTGCTGGACGCCTTCTGGGAGGTGACGGACAGCATGGGCGTCCCTTTAATCGACCGCGCCAGCATGGAGGAAATCTGGGGCACGCAGCGCCGACACCTCGGCTGCATCCAGGACCCTGCGGGAGTGGACCTCTACACCAAGACGGGTGAGCTCACCAAGGGCGGGGTGAGGCTCCCCGTCTACCGGTGCGGACGAGGCTCCACTTCCCTCGAGTCATTCCACCTGCACCTGTGCCGCTTCATCCCAGGTAAGCACGCGTGTGGTTTAAAACACAGACTCGATTATGTATTTGTGTGTGTCTATTTGTCCTCACATTAACTGTGTTGCTTTGTTTCTGCTTAGGGCAATCTGCAAGTGACCTACACTTTCAGGTGTACCTGCTGGAGGGCCTGGTGCGGTGGAATGAGAATCGAGGCAGGGCGGCAGTCGAGGGAGGACAGAGGTCGGCGCTGCGTTGCTACAGCGCCCAGCTGCAGCACAGCTTCGACCAGCTGACCCAAGAGCTTCTTGGGCTCACGCTGGTCGACAGCTACACACGGCCCAGGGAGTACACAGGTAAGTCGTAAATCTGTCTGAGGTGTCTGTCGTGTAACACCTGTCTGAGGTGTCTGTCATTTAACATCTCTCTCTCTGTGTGTATGTGTGCGCGCGCGCGTGTGTGTGTGCCTACAGGGGAACTCATTGGGGTGGAGTACCTCTTCTCCCAGACAGACCAAGTGCTGCAGCAGGACCTGGAGGATCCCGACGCCCCAGGACCATCCGGCGAGGAGGAAGAGGCCGCTGCCAGCGATGAGGGGTTCGAGGAGGAGGAGGAGGAGGAACCAGAGGAGATTCGTCTCCTCGAACACCACGGTGCTCTCCTCCAGTCCTCCTCAACCCTCACCCGCCCCCTTCCATCCCAACCGATGGAGGTCCAGCAGGCCGAGGAGGAGGAGGACGTTCTCGGGCCAGACGGCCGCGGCGGATACCAGCACGTCGTGGCCCTGGCCCAGGCCCTCGTGGAACTGCGCCACCGCCGCTACGTCACCCCCAGACAAGCCAGAGAGATCATCACTCTCTGGCTGAAGTTGTCTGATTGGGACAAGGCGGCGGTCAAATTCCCCCCCCGCCACCAGGACCGGCTCGTCCAGGGACGTTTCCGCACGAGCCAGCAGCGGCGCGCTCACACGCCAGGGGTGGATAGTGTGAAGCGGTAAGCAGTCACAATACATTTCAAAGCTTTGTTTGGTTCTTGTCTTGTCCTGTCACTCACTAACTCACTCACTCAAACAAACACACTCTCTCTCTCTCTCTCTCTGTCTATATAGTGCGGTCCTGGGCAAGGGGGCGGGAGCGGCGCAGTTTCCTGATGCGTCGAGGCTAGTGGAGGCTGTCCTGCTGGACCTCAGCATCATCCACTGCAGCGAGGGCAGGACGATCGCCGGGGTCCGCATACACCGCTGGGGTGCCGTCATGAGGGACTATAAAACCATTCGTGAGAATGTTTATAGTTGTCCGGCCCTCATGACGAGCACCCGCATCCAGCTGTATGAGGTCAACCAGCGGACCCTGACGCAGTGGTAAGACCTGATCCTTTCTCTCACATCTGATCTGTGTGTGTGTGTGTGTGTGTGTGTGTGTGTGTGTGTGTGTGAGACACGCCATGGTTACTAATGTGCATTTGTTACATTTGTTTTTTTTAAGGCATAACCAGAGGAGCAAAGCCATGATGAGGGACACCATCGCCATTGCGGTTCCGGGGCCCAGCGCTCCCCAGACTGCTGCGGAGCCCCTGCCTGCCCCACGGACTCTGCTGCAGCAGCCTGAGCAGCCAGACCAGCCCCTCCAGCACCACCTGCCCGCCGACGCCTCTGGTCTGGCTGCCACCATCAGAGGGCCGCTGGCCCCGGAACTGTACGACCTCATCACGGCCAGCTCCTCCACTGCCTCCTCCTCCTCCTCAGCAGCCACCCCACAAACCAGCGCCGGTGCCAGCGCTGACGCCACCGCCGGCGCAGAGGCTGGTGCCACCTCCTCCACAGCCGCAGCCGCCACTGCTCCAACAGTGTCGAGGAGCACCGCCTGGAGGCACAAGCTCCAGGCGGAGAAAGAGCGCCGTGCCCGGGAGCTGGGGGAATACCTCAAGCAGCCAAAGAAGGTCACGCACTTTAATTGCAGGCGCTGTGGCCAACCGAAAACCAGGGAGTTTGGCCACAGTCGCTACAAGAAGGAGACCTTCTGCTCCCGGGCCGAAGGGAGAGGGAGAACTGTGGAGCAGTGGCTGGCAGAAATGAAGCTGAGGGATGAGGCAGCGCCCCCTCCTTGAGTGGACAGTGTGTGTGTGTGTGTGTGTGTGTGTGATGGGGCAGCTCCCCCTCCCTGAGCGGACACTTTGTGTGTGTGTGTGTGTGTGTGTGTGTGTGTGTGTGTGATGGGGCAGCTCCCCCTCCCTGAGCGGACACTTTGTGTGTGTGTGTGTGTGTGTGTGTGTGTGTGTGTGTGCGCTTGTGTGTGTGTGTGTGCGCACGTACGTGTTTGTAAATATTGTGTATATAGTTTGTGTTTAATAAATATTATATTGTTGTTTTAATTGTTCTAAATAAACTTTTCTTTTTTTTTAAATTTGCTTTCTCCTGCTTTTTTTTCTACCTTTAAAAATCTAGACTAGGTGTCTGATATCACTAAATCCCCACAAGTTAGTCACACAATACATCATTCCCTCTCCTCACTTCAAACAAGGATCAAGGGGGTCAAACCAGGGACATCAAGGGGGTCAAACCAGGGACAAGTTCAAAGACCACCTCTAAGGTAGAGACTAGGGTCTGAAATGGACAGTGTAAAACAACGGGGTGCCGAGGCTCCTTCCCAACAGGGGGTGCCTGCACACCTCCTGAAAGGGCTGATGAAAACAATAGAGGTGCCCTCCTGTGCCGTCCTGCGAGAACATGGGGGTTTGACCGGACTGGTAGGTGTGTCTTGGTAGGTGTGTCTCCCCCAAGAAGGTCTTTTAAAAAGGCAAAAAACAGACTGTCAAATCATTCAACCATTTTATTTGGACAGAATGGAAGGCAGAAAAGCAACACAAAAGACCAAACATCTGGAGTCTTCTTTAGGTTTGTTAGAAATATACTTTGTTAAACTGTATCTATGTTTCTATGTACCTTGACTAACAGCTTTCTGTATTGTATTTTAGTGGCCTATGACTGCACGTCGTCCTCCTCCAGCTCCTCTCCTCGACGGTCTCCCTCTCCCTCCAAACCGTCGTCCCCGTGCTGGCTCTGCGGTGATGTGCGGACCCTGGAAACTGGCCATGCGTCCTTCCAGGGGTACACATTTTGCTATATGGAGGCTGGCCCAGCTGGGCCTACGGCTCAACAGTGGCTGGAGGCGCAGCAGCAGCCAGCACCAGAGCCAGCTGCCACCACCGCAGCAGCAGATCCAGCCGCAGAGTCAGCAGCAGCACCAGAGCCGGCCGCAGCAGCACCAGAGCCGGCCGCAGCAGATCCAGCAGCAGAGCCAGCCGAGCCGGTGGCGGGGCCCAGCAGACCCACCAGGAATACTCTCTACAAGAGAAAAAGAAATGCGGAAAAGGACCAAAAGGTCCTTGAAAGTAGCAGGGGAAAGCCACCGCACAAGCCTGGTGACCCCTGCTACATCTGTGGCCAAGCGCGCACGGTGGCTGGGGGCCACGCGTACATCAAGGGCCAATACTTCTGCGCTGAGGAAGAGTGGTGGACGCACGGTGGACGCACTGCTGGACGCACGGTTCAGCAGTGGACCAGGGAAAAACTTAGTGAGGGTGTTGACCTACAGAAGCTGCCAAGGACATCAGCCTGGAACCTAAAAAAGAGGTGTGACAGACCTGAGGAACCAAAGCAGAGGAAGCCACATAAACTAAGAATCTGCCAGCTCTGTGGCCAGCCACAGCAAAAGGACTATGGCCACAGCCAGTATAGGGGAGAGCACTTCTGTGCTCTTTATGAAGGGAAGACTGTGGAGCTGTGGCTGGCTGAAAAAAGACAGACTAAGTAATTATTATTTAACATTTATTTATAGCATATTTTTATTATAATTGTTATATTTGTATTATTATTATTGTTATATTTTTATTATTATCACTATTATTATCTATTATTATTGCTCTGTTATACATTTTTAATAAACATTTCATTGATTACAACCTTGTCTTTGTCTATTTACATACTTATTAACTTTACTTTTTAAACCTGGAGCCATTCATAAGGCTAAAACCATGCAAATAACTCCAAAACAACAATACTAGTAAATATTTTGTTTATTTAAATGCAGACACAAGTCATAATATCAATGTTTAACTTTACTTTTTAAACTTTGAGCCATTCATAAGGCTAAAACCATGCAAATATAAATGTACCTTTTAAAAAACAGGCCTCGTTGCTTTAAATGCGCGCTGGTGCCTTTAATTCGTCATATGGTAAGTAGCCATGTGCTCGGGGGTGACGTCCAACAACAGCGTTTGAGTGACATATGATGGTGAAAGGAGGGGGAAAGGGGGTATTGTTCCAAAAAAGTTCCAATTTTTTAGTGCAAAAATCGGGAAAAATATAACGAGAGACATTTTCGGCCCGATTTTTCACACACGAGGCCTAGCAGATGTACTGACCTCGCCACCAGATGGCCACCTCCGCACGCGCCTGGCAAGGGCCCGTGCGGGCGCAGGGCCGTCCACCTGGAAGAACCTTTCCCTTCCTTTGCGCAGGGGCCATGCTAATCTTCTCTGTATCGATCCAATTTTAGTAGGTGTGCTGCCGTAGCGAGCACATCCTAGAAGCTTCTCACCTCAGCATATAACCCCCCACCTCAGCCCAAGCGCTGACTGCCAGGGTGGGTGGTGCAGGCAAGAAAACCCTCTTCAATCCTTCCAAGTGTCCCAGGAAAGGGTAACTAAGGTAAACCAGTTGACAAACTTTACATGGACAGCAAGGCAGAGTGCTTCAAAAACTGAAAATTGACATTTAAAGTCATAAGTTTTGCATAAGGAATGTCCAGGTGGAAATAAGGGGCGGGGCCTTGGTCCCCAGGCAGACGGGAGTGGGTGGTCTCTAGGCCTCTCTAGGCCTAACACCAACCCCACTCCAGGGTCCTGCCTGCTTCCAGTTCCACAACCCTAAAATGTACATTTGCATTTACATGTTCCCAATTCCCTTCCTGTTCCCCAATTAAGGTTGAGATTTTCCCCTTTGACCCCTCACTCTTTTGCCTTTGCAATTTAATTTTTTCCTCATTATTTGATTTTTCTACACTGTTATTACTTTGTTATTACACTGTTATTACTTTGTTATTACACTGTTATTACTTTGTTATTACACTGTTACTATTATGTTATTACACTGGTTTTTACTATGTTTGGTTGATCTTTTAGCACTTTAAGCACAATAAATAACATCTTCCCCTCACTTTACCCTAAATGTTGAAGCACCTGAAGACAAGCAGCCTAAGCCCTGAAGTGGAAGCTTCAGGAAGGTGGAGCAGAGAGTCCTGTGAACGCACAGGGTCTTCCTCGTTAGTATAGTGGTGAGTATCCCCGCCTGTCACGCGGGAGACCGGGGTTCGATTCCCCGACGGGGAGATGCTTCAGCCTTTTGGCTTAAACCCTGACCTTTATGTTGGAATGGCAGCAGGAAAAGTCTAGAGATGCATTGGCCGGGAATCGAACCCGGGCCTCCCGCGTGGCAGGCGAGAATTCTACCACTGAACCACCAATGCTTGCACTGCCTGATGGAGGGCTGCTCACAGGTTTTCCAGAGGTGGCAATTGCAGTGTGAGAATAAGAGCACCTGCCAGGTGCAGTGAAGTTTGTGGCAGCGAGTAACCGAAAAGCCGTAAAACGCTGCTGCCAAGGCCAAGCGGAGGTTCCACCGAGATTTGAACTCGGATCGCTGGATTCAAAGTCCAGAGTGCTAACCATTACACCATGGAACCGAGGGTGAGGGGCCATCAGGTACAGTAAACCCAACCCACGTAGAGCCCCTTGTCCTCCTGGATTTAACTTTCACTGAAATGTGAAGGAGGCACATTGCTGACGGTGGATGTCTATTCAGCAACCCTAGGCCTCGTTCGATACCCACTCTATGGTCCTGCCTGCTTTGGGTTCCTCAGCCCTAGCCCCAACCCTAAGCCTCTTTGCCTGGTTTGTCATTAGAAGGCAGAAAGGTAGATGAGGGGGGACCTTGACCATGTTTTCAGTGACCTTAGGCCTAATTTTAGGGTCCTGTCTGCTTTCGGACCCACAACCCTAACCCTTAACCAAACCCTAACCAAAATATGGAACGCTTCACGAATTTGCGTGTCATCCTTGCGCTTCCGGGATCGGCTTATGCTCTTTACCTGTGTCTTATCTGTGTCTCATTTGTCTGGCCCGTCATTGGCTTGTCTTATTTGCATGTCCCGCCTTTACAACAAACCTTGCATGTTTTCATTGGCTTGTTCTATTACATTCTGGTCCGTGATTGGCTGAATTCCCCAGCGCGAAGTTTAGAGTTGAAGTTTACTGTCGTCTCTCCCGCTCTAGACACTCTACTTTTCACGGCTCACAGTAAAAGTTCCTCATATCTAAACAACACGTAAGTTATGTTTTTTGTCTGTGGTCGGACAACTTTAGCAGTGATGTAAATGCTGTAGCGAAATTCGAAGTGTAAATATACGAACTTTATGTTTAAAGTGTAACCGCGAATGCATTGAAATGAATGGGCACAGATTGTGTAGCCTCCTAACGAAAGCTCTCACGTTTGGAAAAATGCATGATATTAAAATCTGAAAACGTAGTTATCTTCGTAAGACCCTTGGATAGCTGTGATATAAATGTTGTAGCGAAATTCGAAGCGTAAATATACAAATTGTATGTTTAAAGTGGAACTGCGATCGTTTCCCATAGGAATGAATGGAAAACACAGTCTCCTAACGAGACCTCTCAAAATCGGAATAATGCATAATATTAAAATCTGAAAACGTAGTTATCTTCGTAAGACCCTTGGGTGGCTGTGATGTAAACGCTGTAGCGAAATTCGAAGCGTAAATATACAAACTTTATGTTTAAAGTGTAACTGCGATTTCCATAAGAATGCATTGAAATGAATGGGCACAGATTGTGTAGCCTCCTAAAGAGGCCTCTCACGTTCGAAATAATGCATCAAATTAAAATCTGAAAACGTAGTTATCTTCGTAAGACCCTTGGGTAGCTGTGATATAAATGCTGTAGCGAAATTCGAAGCGTAAATATACAAATTTGATGTTTGAAGTGTAACTGTTATTTCCATAAGAATGCATTGAGATGAATGGGCACAGATTGTGTAGCCTCCTAACGAAAGCTCTCGCGTTTGGAAAAATGCATAAGATTAAAATCTGAAAACGTAGTTATCTTCGTAAGACCCTTGGGTAGCTGTGATATAAATGCTGTAGCGATATTCAAAGCGTAAATATACAAACTTTATGTTTAAAGTGTAACCGCCATCGTTTCCCATAGGAATGAATGGAAAACACAGTCTCCTAACGAGACCTCTCAAATTCGGAATAATGCATAATATTAAAATCTGAAAACGTAGTTATCTTCGTAAGACCCTTGGGTGGCTGTGATGTAAATGCTGTAGCGAAATTCGAAGCGTAAATATACAAACTTTATGTTTAAAGTGTAACTGCGATTTCCATAAGAATGCATTGAAATGAATGGGCACAGATTGTGTAGCCTCCTAAAGAGGCCTCTCACGTTCGAAATAATGCATCAAATTAAAATCTGAAAACGTAGTTATCTTCGTAAGACCCTTGGGTAGCTGTGATATAAATGCTGTAGCGATATTCGAAGCGTAAATATACAAACTTTATGTTTAAAGTGTAACCGCCATCGTTTCCCATAGGAATTAATGGAAAACACAGTCTCCTAAAGAGGCCTCTCACGTTCGAAATAATGCATCAAATTAAAATCTGAAAACGTAGGTATCTTTGCAAGACCCTTGGGTTGCTGTGATATAAATAATGTACTGAAATTTGAAGTGTAAATCGGTGTATTTTGTGTTTAAAGCGCAACCGCTCTGTCCCATTGTGTGTTAAGTGGTCCCCTCTTCCAGTCTCTCCTCCTCTCAGCAACCACTTCAGTATGTATAGTTTTCTTATAAAAACAATTGCCTTTAATAAAAATAAACATTAGTTGCTTAAATACTGTCTGTTTTTGTGAAGGACAAAAATCACCATAAAAGCTGGTTGAAATAAAGCCATGCTTTAATAAACAATTAATAAATGAACACACTATAAAAGCTGGTTGAAATAAAGCCATGCTTTAATAAACAACAAACAAATGAACATTTATTACAATTACAGATAGACAATTGGCATAAAAAGCATGTTCATAAAAGCTCTGATGGGAGAAATCAACACTGGCCCTTTAACCGGTCGTCTGTGTACCCTTTGATTGACACGTGTGTCTTATTTGTCTCATTTGTATGGCTGCAAACGGCCTTGCGTCCCATTTTTCACTACATTTATTCGGGATAAATACTTAGAGGGCATCGTTTAATCCAATTTTAGGCAGGGCTGTGGGGCTAGGTCTAGGAAAACGGTAGGCAGGCGGCCGTGCGCTCCCGCGCACGGGACGGTGGCATTCGCCGCCGTCGGGGCCAACATCGCAGAACCGTAAGTTTCCTTTGCGCAGGGGCCATGCTAATCTTCTCTGTATCGATCCAATTTTAGTAGGTGTGCTGCCGTAGCGAGCACATCCTAGAAGCTTCTCACCTCAGCATATAACCCCCCACCTCAGCCCAAGCGCTGACTGCCAGGGTGGGTGGTGCAGGCAAGAAAACCCTCTTCAATCCTTCCAAGTGTCCCAGGAAAGGGTAACTAAGGTAAACCAGTTGACAAACTTTACATGGACAGCAAGGCAGAGTGCTTCAAAAACTGAAAATTGACATTTAAAGTCATAAGTTTTGCATAAGGAATGTCCAGGTGGAAATAAGGGGCGGGGCCTTGGTCCCCAGGCAGACGGGAGTGGGTGGTCTCTAGGCCTCTCTAGGCCTAACACCAACCCCACTCCAGGGTCCTGCCTGCTTCCAGTTCCACAACCCTAAAATGTACATTTGCATTTACATGTTCCCAATTCCCTTCCTGTTCCCCAATTAAGGTTGAGATTTTCCCCTTTGACCCCTCACTCTTTTGCCTTTGCAATTTAAT
>NW_027468742.1:0-5000 GCF_046254945.1 Alosa pseudoharengus
GCCTCAGAGAGAGAGAGAGAGAGAGAGAGAAAGAGAGATAGCTGTGTGGGATAGAGGGAAGAGTAGGGCTCGGAGACAGAGCTGCGGAGAGATATTTGAGTAGCAATTGGAAGTGCGGAAAAATGGCAAGGACCCTAACTGAAGGACTGAAGCCGAAGGCCAATGAAAGAAAGAGCGGCTTTTCTATTGCCTCAATTAGATTCCGTCGAAAAGTGTATTCATTTCTGATTGGACAAGAGGCATTCTAGGACTGTAGTCACTGCCCGAGGATATCCTCGAACAACTTCACTCAAACTCTTCACCGTTAGTAATCACTGCATGTTTGAAAGACTTTGTCCATCATTTTCCACAACATCGACATTTCATTCATTCTTTAAAGGTAAAAGAAGGCAGAATATTTTGTTTGTCAGTTAATGACTGTATTATGAGGAAATGAAGCAAAAGTGGAAGAGGGAGAGGAGTTGGTCTGCTTCCAGGTGTGTGTCTGTGTGCAGTACCAACATGGCACACTCAGAGGCCACTTTGCTGATTGCTCTGAAGCCCGGCTGCTGGAGATTCAAATGAACATAGATTTGAAAACACTCCAAAAGACTGACCCTAGTCCAGTTTAGCAAGAGTTCATGGGAGCGTCTGTGCAACTAAAGGAGAACTCTTCGGTTTTAACAACTATTCTGTGCTTTGAGCAGGGCTCAATCGCTACATCAGCGAGCCCCTCCTTAGCTGTTCCAAGAATTGAATGCAAGAAACCGAATGTACAGCTGATTACACTGATTTACAGCAAATCATATTAATATGTAGCCTCTTACTCAACATGGCTACAGAATAGTCGTTGCTTGTCACTTTGTAACACCATCTCCTTGGAGGTATACTTTATGGCATAACATTAATTAAGCACAATCAAAATAGATTTTAAAAATCATTTTGGTGTCATGACTCGGGTGTCTTCAGATTCCATTAGTTGAGTAGAGCTGTTTTCTAAAAGCAATATGACACGGGTGTCTGTGGGGGTGGTGAGGGATATCCCCGCTGTGGAGATTGGGCTGTAGGCACAAGGCTAGAGGCCAAGTGCTGCAGGTAATGGCAGCCGCGGGAATATCCTTCACCACCCGCACCAACACCAGTATCATGTTGCTTCATTCTCTTCCCCTCTTCCCCTCACTGCTGAGGTTGTGGAGCATGGACATGATGGGATTCCGTGATGAGAGGTCAGTTGGGCGTGTCTTGGTCGTCTCTTTCTGCAAGGAGTGTGTGTGTGTCACTCTACATACCTCTACATGTGTGTGTGTTCAGAGGTAGCGAGTTTAAGACCTGACTGACTGTCTGGTGGCTGAATGTTACCGCTGTCTAATACATAATCATCTTTGACGGGACTGAAATGAAAAGTTCACATTTAAAGCCCTCACCACTCAATGAATATGCAGTACATTTACCCAGGCCACCTTCTCTAAGATATTATGCGCAGTCTCAAGTTGGCCACCTTCTCTAAGATATAATGCGCAGTCTCAAGTTGGCGCCTCTCTCTCAGAGTCAACAAGGCCCACTCTCTTGGCTTGCCAAACTTTTGGAGATCCATCAGTCCAGCATCTTAATGTGGTTACGCGGCGTCCCGCTTTAACCCCTCGGATGGACGGATGGCTCCTCAAATCCATTTAGTCTGAAGCGGGCCCCCGGCCAGCCACTCCACCCCCCCTCCGGTGCAATCCCATTACGGGCCAGCTTATGGAAGAAATGAAAGACCACGGCTCATTTCTGACCCCTGGAGAAGCGAAGAGGAGAGAAACACAGACAATGGAGACTGGCGTGGATATCCATTACCCCGAGTCAAACGCAGAACGGGAAGGCCTTATTTCGCCGGCAATAGATGCTCTAAATTCAGCGCCTCACAGATTATCATTCTTGTGCGCGTGGATATCTCAGACCTCGTGACGGGTGGTGTGTGTGTGTCTTTCTGAATGTGACCTGCAGCTAAAGAGTGCGTCTCCCCTGAAAAATGTAGCTTGGACAGGGGTGTGAGGGAGCCTGAAGCTATGTGCTGAGTCCATTATTCATGGCCCACCCGGGCGCAGTGTGTGGATGAGAAGACACAAACAGACACACACACACAGCAGCGCATGACTAGGTCCCCGTATATGGAATGGTCAAACAGCGCTCTTTTAATTTTGCACAGAAAGCTCATAGCTCGACCCCTATACATGAAATGGTAAAGCAGCTCCATTTTAATATTGAACAGAAAGCCGTAGCTCGACCCCTATACATGAAATGGTAAAGCAACTCCATTTCCATATTGCTCAGGGAAGCTCGGGAGCATGGGAATCCAACGTGTGGATTATTCAGATGGTGTTGCGAAGGTGTACAGAATACAAGAACTAGCACATAGACACAAAGAGAAAGGAAATGATGACCATTTCAGGACAAGATTTGAAAGTTGCTGTTTGAAAAGGGGCTCCGTATGGCCTTACTTGGGGAAATATTCACATATTCAGTTAAGTCGGATTCTGCAGAACGTTAATTATGTTGTTTCAAGTATTCTCCGAGCATATGTAATGATATTACATGGGGTATGATGGAACTTGTGCACCGTTAGGAATACAGAGCTGGGAAGGAGTCAATTAATGGTGTATTCTCTCTCTATCCCTCCATCATTTAACCCCTCCTCCTCTCCCACTTCCTGCCATTTTCATCCTCCTCTTTTGCCAGACTCTGGAGTTATTTCAGGTTATTCATTTTTGGAGGTCTGATTGGGTGATCAACTGTGGTGGCAGGAGAATGGATCTCTGTCAGACGGCAGCAGTGATTAACCACCGGAGCGAGGGAGGAGAGGAGAGGAGAGGAGGAGAGGAGAGGAGAGGAGGAGGGAAGAAGGGGAGGGAAGAAGGGAGACGCAGCAGATAGTGCATGCAGGATCCCCCTCTATTTTTCTCTCTCCCTCCATCTCTGTAGCAGTCCATTCAGATGCGGGGTCTGAGTGATGTACAGAGCGGAGTGTCATTGACTGATGTAAAAAGAGGGAGGAAGGGAGACAGAGAAAGAGAGAGAGAAAGAGATAGAAAAAGGGAGATAGGCAGAGTCCGTGAAGAGGATATTGCCCTAGTGTGGAGTTAAAGGGGATATTGCCCTAGTGTGGTGTTAAAGAGGATATTGCCCTAGTGTGGAGTTAAAGAGGATGTTATCCTAGTGTGGAGTTGAAGGTTGTATCAGCGATAGCAGGGATACGTCACTTCTGTTGATGTTCAAACAAAACAGAGAGCTACTGTAGCTCGCTACTCCCTCCCCCTCCCTCCCGTGCAATTAAAACTCTCCTAAACGCGCATCTCGTCGGTTATTGGTTGAAACACTTTATTTTGCCTTGGAGTGGTTGCCAACCCTTGTAGGTAGCAATTTTTGTGTATAGATCTCAGAGCCTAGGCTGCCTACAGAGACGCGGTTTTTTGACGGCCTGCTTATGTGGCAGGCAGCTAGCGGATCGTTAGGAAAGATTAGATGAATGTGATCATTTATGTGTGGGACTTTTTTGGGCCTGAAATCGCTGATACAACCTTTAAAGGTAGATACTTAAACTCGCAATTGCCAAAATCGTGGTGTGAAAACAATTAAAAATAGAACCGACTAATGGCATAAGCCATTATTGATTGTTTCACAATGGAATTCTCTGGTTCGTAAATTTAATGATTTGTATTGAAAACTGTGATGGGAGAACACATCAGGATTAAGTGTCTGGTGTTCGTGTCTCACAGGAGTGCTTTCTGTGATGACTGTCAATCAAGTATGACCGGACAATAATGTCTTTTTAAGAGGTTAAAAATGCCAGTGGTAAGGGCTTTTTCACTTGGGATTCTGAGCCTTTGCTGGGTTCTGTTGAGCAGCAGTGCATGATGCTGAAAAGAATCACTTCATCCAAAACATTGTCCTTCTGCTCAGGTACTGATCAGGTAAACAGAATATTCAACTGCTCAAGTCTGTATTGGACAAGCTAAAAGAGAATACTGTCCAGGTATGTTCATTGAACACTCTTGATGTACATGCCATGTCAAGATAAACACACACACACACAAACACACACACACAGAGCTTCTCCATCTGATTCTCTGTCTTCGACGCAAAAAGCGCTGAACACTATGAGGCAAATTGACAGCCCTTGTCCTTATTGACAGTGTTATTGGATTGTCATCCCAATTAAAGCAGTAGGTAAACACCTCTGGGCCTCCACCCTCACTCAGGCCCCCCTCCTCCGCCTGCGGTGGCTGCACCCGGCCCTGCTGTCTAATTCATTTGCCTCCCCGCATCTTTCACCAGCCCTCAACCATGCACGAGGAGCATCAAAACCTTGAGCACAATGACCCCTCATTATTTAAGACATTGTAAATATTCCATGAAAATGACGATATTTTATTAAGTGTGTCCCTCACATTGATCCGCCTTGGCTGCATTTTAATTAAGGCCTTACGAGGGCTCCGACATCTTTGTGAAAACGCCGAGGAGAAATTCGCAGCGCAGAGAGGGATTTGTGCCGTTTGATTCCGAAGGCTCGCAACGCAATGAGCTCTCCTGCGGCTGTAATGATTCCTTATCAGCACGGAGAGGAGGTGTGTTTCTTCCACAAACACATTTTCAGCACGCTATTTTCAATTTGTTGTTTAAAAAAGGTGTTCCTTGTTTTCATATGAAGTGTGTGTGTCTGTGCTTTAGTGTCGGTGTATGTGTGTATGGATGCCTTATGCGTGTGTGTGTGTGTCTGTGTATCTGTGTGTGTGTGTGTGTGTCTGTGTTTGTGTCTGTGTTTGTGTGTGTATCTGTACTTTGGAGTAGGGGTGTGTGTGTTGGTGTTGTCTTGTGTGTCTTTTTGTGTGTGTGTGTGTGTGTGTGTGTGGTGTTGTGTGTGTATGTGGCGGTGCTTCTGGGTCAGGTGCACAGTGGGCCAGTAGCTATTAGAGTGGCTCTGAGCCAGAGGTCGGCCATTTTCTCATACAAAGGCGGCCGTGGCCCCGAGGGTCAGGAGCCAG
>NW_027468742.1:12500-15000 GCF_046254945.1 Alosa pseudoharengus
CGCTGTCACCTCAGACTCTGTAACCGCAGCATTACCTTAGGGAATACCCTGACTCCCAGTGTAATACTGTACACACACACACACATACACACATACAGTACACACACACACACACACACACACACATACACACATACAGTACACACACAGTACACACACACACACACACACACACACACACACACAGACACTAGCACACGCTGATTTATGCATACCCTTACAAAGCAGAGAGCGAGCAGACCCAGGTTTGTGGAATGCCACATCAGAGTGCCACGGGAGAGCCGCCACCCCATCTCTGTTTTTGTGTCTAATGACACTGCAGGCCTGGCAGAAGATGAGGCCTCGCATCGCATTGCACCGCATCGCACGGCCTCGCACGGCCTCGCACGGTCTCGCACGGCCTCGCATCGCATCGCATCGCATCGCATCGCATCGCATCGCAACGCACCGCACCGCACGGTCTCGCAGGCAGACAGGCAGGCGTAATTATTCCATAGGCAGCCTGGCGGGGCGCGCGCGCCGACACCTTCATCAGTATGCTGATAGGAGCGCCGGCAGTGCGGAGCTAATCAAGGCCAACGCCACGGCCACCCGTTTGGGACCTTGTGCCTCCATGTGAGATGTGCAGTCTGATGAAATATGGAGCTGATGAGCTGGGGCCCGGGTGGCGCTCACAGCTGCTCTGTGTGTGTGTGTGTGTGTGTGTGTGTGTGTGTGTGTGTGTGTGTGTGTGTGTGTGTGTGTGTGTGTGCGTGTGTGTGTGTGCGCGTGTGTGTGCGTGCGTGTGTGTGCGTGTGTGTGTGTGCGTGTGTGTGTGCGTGTGTGTATGCGTGTGTGTATGTGACCCTGCTCTTCTGTGTGTGTGTAAAACATGGAGCTGATTAGCTGGGGCTGGGTTGGTGCTCACAGCTGCTCTGTGTGTGTGTGTGTGTGTGTGTGTGTGACATTTGCAGTGGGGTCATATGGTTTCTGCTCACCTTCTCCCTCAATGGTTAAAGGTTCAGCTTCAGCTGGCTGCTTCAATATTGGCCGCCAGCCCTAACGTGTGCCATAGATAATCAATGGGATTGGCCTTGCTCCTCTCTGTGTGTGTGTGTGTGTGTATTTGTGTGTGTGTGTGTGTATACTGTATGTGGCCCTGCTCCTCTGCGTGTCTGTGTGTATGTGGCCCTGCTCCTGTGTGTGTGTCTGTGTGTATATGTGTGCTGTGCATGCGTGTTTGTCTGTTATTTGTCTACCGTAGATAATCAATGTGATTGGCTCTGCACCTATGTGTGTGTTTTTGTGTTTGGTGTGTGTGTGTGTTTGTGTGTGTGTGTGTTTGTGTGTGTTTGTGTGTGTTTTTGTGTTTGGTGTGTGTGTTTGTGTGTGTGTGTGTGTTATTTGTCAGCCATAGGTAATCAATATGATTGGCTCTGCACCTATGTGTGAGCTTATATGTTTGGTGTACGTGTGTGTGTGTGTGTGTGTGTGTGTGTGTGTGTGTGTGTGTGTGTGTGTGTGTGTGTGTGTTATTTGTCTACCATAGAGAATCAATGTGATTGGCTGTTTGTTTTCATCACGGCCTGCCTTAGCAATCCCTCTGTGCAAAGAGTCAGTACGGCTGGCAGCCAATAAAGCCTTGCGGACCTGTGATATATATTTGGGATCCTCAGGGAGCTGCCTTTATCAAGTATGTAAGGTAATATCTCTCCGGCTTATTGGAGGAACACCAAGCGCTACGCACAAAACAAGAGACTGTGGCCTCCCATCTCTCTCTGTGTGTGTGTGTGTGTGTGTGTGTGTGTGTGTGTGTGTGTGTGTGTCTTGTCAGTGTGTGTGCGTTTGTGTGTGTGTCTTGTCAGTGTGTGTGTGTGTGTGTGTGTGTGCCCTCAGTGCAGGGCTGTGCCTAATGACTGAGGCTGTCTAAATGCCATCACCTTGATGGCTCTGGGTGTGTGCACGTTGGCTGGCTGTATAGGCTACTGCTGCAGAGGAGCTTTTTAAAGAGTAATTCCCCTTCTGCTGAGAAAGACTCACTCACAGCCTGCTGATCAAATGTAAATGTTATCTTCACTCACACATTCACTTAGCTTTATCTCACACACACTTACCGCGCTTACGAAGACGAGCTTAGCAGGCGCACCTGTGTAATGAGCGCGTCTGTCTGTACATGCGTGTGTGTGTGTGTTTGTGTGTGTATGTGTGTGGAGGGAGGTAGGCTTGGATTTTTTCTCCTATAAGTAGCGGTGGAGAGGTGTCAATGTAATGTTATCTTCGGTACTGAATTACGCACTTGTTTTTGTCCTTGTGCTGTGATGTTTTATTTTTAGTGAAGCCAAAGTAGTTATTTCAACTGTCTCTCTGTAAGTACTTGCTCCTTGTCCCTGACTGACTGTTGCCATCTGATGCAAGATAATTAGTTTATTTTTACAAAGCACAGGATGTGGAAAGGATTTTGTGAATTATCATCTGTATTTTTTAGGACATCTGAATTATTGTGTGTCCTTTCAGATTTGTT
>NW_027468744.1:0-12500 GCF_046254945.1 Alosa pseudoharengus
TAGTGATGACCCCCTATGGTAAGTAGTGATGAGCCCCTATGATACTGTAAGTAGTGATGACCCCCTATGATACTGTAAGTAGTGATGACCCCCTATGATAAGTAGTGATGACCCCCTATGATACTGTAAGTAGTGATGACCCCCTATGATAAGTAGTGATGACCCCCTATGGTAAGTAGTGATGACCCCCTATGATACTGTAAGTAGTGATGACCCCCTATGATAAGTAGTGATGACCCCCTATGATACTGTAAGTAGTGATGACCCCCTATGGTAAGTAGTGATGACCCCCTATGGTAAGTAGTGATGACCCCCTATGATACTGTAAGTAGTGATGACCCCCTATGGTAAGTAGTGATGACCCCCTATGAAGCCATCACTGGCCACACTGACAGCATAGAGAGGTTTCCTTCATTCCAAAATTCTCAATGGACTTAAAAGTGTGTGTGTCTGTGTGTGTGTGTGTCTGTGTCTATGTGTCTCTGTCTGTTTGTCTGTCTGTCTGTCTGTGTGTGTGTGTGTGTGTGTGTGTGTGTGTGTGTGTGTGTGTGTGTGTGTGTGTGTGTCTGTGTTTGGTGAATGCATGTGAAAGAAGGTCTGAATGGTCACTCACCTGATTGTTTGCATGACAGGAGTCCACGGGAGAGAACATTACAGCATCCAGCATGAGAAAAAGAAGAAGAGAAGGGAGAGAGAGAGAGGGGGGAGGGGGGAGGGGGAGACCATCATCACTTAAAATCAATACAGAGTTTAAAAAGACATGTTTTTCAATTCTACTACTACTAGGTCAACCAAAGTGGGCTTCCCAGACAGCCTGAAACTGACAGAGAGAGAACTGTGCTTCTTCAGGAGAGTGGACCAGAAGTCACCGAACAACGTTGACTCACACAATCCCACCCACACATACCCACACACACACACACACACACACACACACACGCACACACACACACACACACACACACACTCCTGCGTTCTCCCCTGAAACACCTCCAACAAAAGGGCGGGAGGAGTAAGGGGCTCTCAGGGCGGCATTGTGCCCGTCTGTCATCACAAAAGGCGGCTTGTCTCTCCACACTTGACCTCCAGTCCACTGGAGCCTGCGCGTCAGCAATGGGCTCTTCAACAGGCGTGAGGTTGTGTGTGTGTGTGTGTATGTGTGTGTGTGTGTGTGTGAATGCGTACGTCTGTGTGTGTGGTGTGTGTGTGTGTGAGTACGCCATGTGCGTGCATGCGTGCGTGCATGTGAAAGGTGAGAAAAAAACCAAAGAGCATCCTGCAATAGTCCAATACATGATCCACTTAACACACCTATAAAAACACACACATACAGTACATACAAACACACACATACGTAAACATATACTGATTCCTTACGAATGGCAAATGTTCACTACAGAAACAGACAGAGACAGAGACAGAGAGAGAATTTCAGTGTACCTTTGTCTCATCTCATCCTGCAAATATGATATGAACAAGACCATCTGTCACTTCCACTTAGCCCAAGCAAGCTTAATCTCACAGAGACATTCTTCTCCTCGTGCCTAATGATGCTTACTTAAGAAGCTCCTTACAACACACACACAGAGAGAGGGAGATTTCACCGAATCAGTGCCGGATCTGTGCCAAAGCCGGCCCGGCCTACGGCACAGCTACAGCTCCAGAGTGTTGTCTGTGCCGATACAAAGCCGCTGTCGCGGCGCTGCTCCCAACAGTCAGTCCTTGGATCAAAGAGATGAGATAACTTTGTAAAGTCATTTCTGCCACTTGCTGTTGGTGCTTCTTGTTAAACTTCAAAGGGCCCTTCAAAGGGTCTACAAATATGGGAGCATCGAGATGGGAAAGAGAGAAGGAGAGAGGGATAGAGACAAATAGATAGACTGAGAAAGAAGGAAAGAAGGGAGGGAGACAAATAGAAATAGAGAGAGAGAGACAGAGAGAGAGAGAGAGGGAGTATGGGGGATGATTGCAGTTGCCCTGTCTGAGCTGAAGAGGGCGCTGTAGCAACCTACTGCAACACCAGGAGGTGGTGGTGGGGTGGTGCTGGGTTCACATAACTGTAACTGCCTTGAGTGCAGCAGCCTCAGGTTCCCACTGGCATCCTGAGCCCTGAGTCAGTGGTGCAGGGGGTCAAAGGTCACTGTATCAGCGCTCAGGTGTCTAATGTAGGCCGGGTGAGAGGTCAGAGGTCAGAGGTCAAAGGGCGCAGTCAGGAGCCTGATACCTCACACGCAGCTACTGTTTCCTCACAGTGAGAGGGACGGATAGGGAGAGGGAAAGAGAGAGAGGGAGAGAGAGACAGAGTGGGGGGGCAAAGGTGGAAGAGAGGTAGAAAGATGGAGAGAGAGAGGGAGAGAGAGAGAGATAAAACGAGGGAGTGTAAAAGAGAGTTTGAAAAAGGAAGGAGGGAGGGAGAGTGAGGAAGAGGGAGAGTGAGGAAGAGGGAGAGTGTGAATCGGAGGGAAAGGGATACGGATACGGAGAGATGCTGAAAGACAAGCGATGTTAAGAGTGAGAGATGAAAAAGAGGGAGAGAAAGAAGGGAAATGGATGGAGGACAAAAGAATGTGTGAGGGAATAGTCAAGAGGAAGAAATGACAGGAGGATACAGTGAGAAAGAGAGAGAGAGAGAGAGAGAGAGAGAGAGAGAGAGAGAGAGAGAGAGAGAGAAGGAACTTAAGCTGCTGTTTCCGGGCAGTGGCAGCATGCCACCCTCGCTGATCCCCCCCCCCCCCCACACACACACACACACACACACACACACACAGACACAGACACACACACACACACACTGGCCTGGAAGGTTGGAGGTGCGTCTCCAGAGCCACTCGCGGTAGGTGGGCAGCAGACAGGGGCCCTTTGTCTGAGCCCCTCTCCTCCCTCACAGACAGCCCGTGTGCCAGCGACACTACACAAGCTCAGGAGAGAGAGAACCCTCCGGAAAAAAGCACCAAACACTAAACAGGCCACGGCAGGGCGGAGAGGAGCAGTGGGTGAACCAGTTCAGCTCGCCCAAACAGGCCAGACAGACAACACAGCAACAGAGAATGAAAGAGAAGGGGAGAAATGAAGAAATGAAGGGACAGAGAGCTTGGAAAAAGAGGGGGGAATCAGTAAACGGGTAGTACTCATTACAGGGTGGTAAGTGTGCTATTTGTCATTCACGGCCTTACAACTTTGGAGCCCCTTGGCCAGTGTATTGTCCCAGTCGGTCTGCTGGAGACGCTGGAATGGAGACAGGAAGCGGAGCAAGGCGCACAAAAGAAATGTTTGTTTTGGCCGCTTAATGGCACAGAGCACTTGCCTATTAACATCCCGATGCTGCGAGCTCCCACACAGAACACAAAGCCAGTTGTCTTGTTCGTTTTTTTTTTTTTTCTTTTTTCATCAGGGAGGGAGTGGTGGGGTGGGGTGGGGTGGGGTGGGGTGAAGTGGGGTGGGGTGGGGTGGGGTGGGGTGGGCTTTTGGGTTAGTCATGCAAAGAGGACTTCTGCTTCAGCACCTAAACAATCCTCTCCTTTGTCTGCTGCTGCAGAGACGATGCTACGCTACGCTACGCTATGCAAGGCTCATCTATGCTAGGCTAGGCTAGGGCTATGCTAAGGGCCAGTGCCTGCTCTGAATGGCAATTAGCAGAGAGACCTGCTACTTCCTCGTCTGACAGTCCATGTACATGGGGGGTCAACACAGAGGTCGGGAAAGGGCCAGAACAGTAACCAGGGAACTCCCCTCGACAAACTTTCTCTCTCTCTCTCTCTCTCTCTCTCTCTCTCTCTCTCTCATTAGTTTAGAACGTACAGTTCCAAACGAGCAACTAGAACTGACTAGGCTTAATGAGCAGCCTTCTTCTTTGGACACAGCGGACTCGCCTATAGCCTTTTTTACTGTGTAATGGCTGCTATGACTAGGCGCTTAATCCTGTGCCTTGCTCTTTTCTGTTGCAAGTAGCTGAGCAAGACTGGCTTCCGTTAACAGATTTGTGGCAGGGAAAAAGACAAGTGGGTTGGTCTTCCGCCTTCAACATCTGGTGTTGATATTCTTAAGCCTGACGCTCATCTAAGCCTACTGGGTTTGGAGAGAGACCAAATCAGACCGTCCCTTTTTGTGTACAGATGTTGCGTCAGCTTGGCAACATCAACACAACATGCTGATAATCCTGAGGAAGACCCATAGATCCTTTTACCATGCAGGCCCCTGGATTTGGATCAGTCTCCGTCCAGAGGCAACCCCTCCAGTGTCCGTCACAGAGAACTGACCACAGAGCTATCCTCTTCCAGCTGGTTGGAGAACACAGCCCTTCAATGGGCTCTTATTGAAATGTTGGGCAAAGTGCAAAGTCAGTCTACGAGCAACATCCTCGTGCATGAACTAACAGCATCATGTAACGTGAGGCGGCTTTTAGCAGACCCACCACTGTTTGTGCTTAGGATCTTTCTCATGGTATTTCATTTGCAATATTAGATTTTGCATAGTTATTAAGGAGGCTTCAGTTAGACTTAGACTTTGCACTTTGCCCTGCATTTCAATGAGGGCCCTGTGACTAACCTGCCCCTGTCCACTAGAGGGACACAGAGAGCAGCGACACGACACACCCTTCATCTCTAGCTGAGCCCTCTGGGGGGCGGATCTCCCATAAGGGCAACAGTGGCATCAACCATAACCTATCCTCCACAGACAGCGGAAGGGATTCCTAAAGCACGTCAGTGGAGGCTGGCGTGGTTGTCATGACAATAGAGCCATTCTATAAAGGTTCTACTTCCTACAGCTGGGAACCGTTCCACTTTGAGCCTGAATGACTAGTCCAGTCACGAGCGGAATGGCCAACGGAAGCGGGACAGAAATAGCAGGGTTGCATTACTCTAAGATGTTCTGGCGAGAACCCAATCTGTACACACGTAATCTCCTCATTTAATAACACCCAGGACATGACGTTAAGTTCCTTGTGCTAGTACTTAAGGTGTGTGTGTGTGTGTGGAGGGGGGGTTAAACACACACACACACACGCACAAAGGCCAGATCGTGCTCCCTCATCTCACATGCTTATCTCCCATAAAGAAACCTACTAAACCGCATTGGTAAGACCGGTGTGTGCAGAGCAATGTGTTTGGGCTGTCCACTAATCTAAAGGCTAATTGAGGAGGCTTAAGAGCAGCACACGTCTATAAATAGCCTCCTGTCTGTGTCCTTGCCTTCTCTGGGCCGGCCCCACGAAGGGAGCGTCAAGAAGGAGACGCCAGACACACACACACACACACACACACACACACACACACACACACACACACACACACACACACACACACACACAGCAGTCCGGCGCTGTGCTGCCCTGCACTCTGGGTGAAAGGTTGTGTGCAGAGCGTTGATGATCCAGACTGAGGTTTATAGCCTTGGGCAGGTACTCAGAGTGAAATGGAGAGAACATGCATTGGCACAGACAAATGTCTTGTTCACATACCAATCACATGTATGCATCAATATGCATCAGAAACAAATAGATAGAAAACAAAACAAACTCACTCTTATATAACGATGAGGAATTGTTGCTTGACATAAGCAACACGTGTTATGTATTCCCAGCCGTTTGTATTTAACCTGTTGAGGAGTGAATTATTTTCCTGGTTCCTTCTAGAATTCTACGCAAACGATCTAGTTTCAATGTTCTTTATACAGTCTATGGGGGAAATCTCTGAGGGTAATTGTCGCATCATAATACGGAACTCTCGGATTGCGAACATTCTAATCACATATTTCTGACCGTACTCCTCAACAGGTGAACAAAAGGCCTGCAGCAGGCAAACCTATTTGGGGCCGAGGACAAATTAGTGGCTTATCAATTGAGGCAAGGGCCTGACATAAATTCACATGCTGTGAAGATAGAGTGAAGGGAGGAAGGTCCCTGTTTGCCATGTCCTTCTGAAACACGCTAATCGATTAGCCGCTACTCCCACTGGAGATGCTCCCAGTAATGATACTAGTTTACCAGGGGATCAATAGACGTTTAGACTGACGCAACGTTTAATGCCAGAACACTATTATCTACACTAATTAACACTCAATAAGTATTTTCCCCTAAGAGTGGAAAATGCACACGCGCACAAGCACACACACACACACACACACACACACACACACACACACACATACACACAGACAAAAACACACACACACTATCATGTGTGCCCACAGCTAGATATATGTACGTACACACACCCACACACACACACAGGTATGATCCATACTAGGCTTTTTAGATGGTGTCTGTTGTCTGTCCATGGGTCACTGCGCTCCTTGAGAACCATGGCCCCTGGGAGATTGTTTTGCTGTTGTTGTTGCTCAGTCCTGACTTCCTGTTCTCAGCTCCTGAAAGGCTGTTCCACTTCCTGTCAGGTCACCCCTGAGGGCTGGTGGCCGGGGGTCTCACAGGATGCGGCAAACAAAGGAGGTCAGACAGGATCCCTCCAAGTGTGTGTGTGTGTGTGTGTGTGTGTGTGTGTGTGTGTGTGTGTGTGTGTGTGTGTGTGTGTGTCTTTGGGAAAAAGGCAACCTCTTGGCAAGGTCTTAGCAACACCGCTAAACATTTGATTGCATCACTTGATTAGCCAGTGGAGGGTGGAAGGCCAAGACACATACATCCAGCGAGCAAACAAACACACACACACACACACACACACACACACACACACACACACATTACAGTCCATTACAGCTCAGTCAGACTGACCTCTGCAGGACCTTTGAAAAGCATTAGGCTAACGTTCCAAACTGGCGGTTCCAAAACGGCCTGCTATGCACCCCATTATTCCATGTCTTGGAGGATAGGGGGCTGTGAGAGGGCAGCAATATCAGGCTCGCCTGTTTCATATAACGCAGGAGATTACAGACTTTTTCTTCTTCATATAAACCGTATGTATTAGGGCTGTCAATCGATTAAAAAAAATAATCTAATTAATTACATACTCTGTGATTAATTAATCTAAATTAATCGCATATATAATTTTTGCTGTGAAAGTATTTTAAATATTTAAATTCAAATGAATAATTGAATAATTAGCATTAGTGACATTAAAGTTCAAAAACTCTTTTATTATTATTTTCACTGTTCAAATAATGGCCATAATAATCTATGATATGACCTAATATGCTGAGGAAATAAATTCAAAAGTGCTTCGGGAAGAAGTTTTTTTGTTCACATACAAGGCATTTCAGGCCACAGATATAACCTAGGGGACACAATGAACACTCACCTCAATGTCAACACTTGCAGACATTGCAAAGGACTTTATTTTCAACACTTTATTTTTATCAACACCATCAGGACGTTTTTTAAAAGTAAATGTTCCAATCAATGATCCAGGCAGCACGTTTTCTTCTCTCTCCTTCATTTTACAGTCTAATTTTTACTGACTAGAACGGCTCAGGGTCAAAGGTCATACGGAATCGATTAATCTGCACTAATTTTTTTTATCAGTTATTTTTTCTCAAATTAATTAATCGAAATTAATCAATTATTTTGACAGCCCTAGTATGTATGTATGTATGTATGTTTGTATGCATGTTTGTATGCATGTTTGTATGTATGTATGTATGTATGTATGCATGTTTGTATGCATGTTTGTATGTATGTATGTATGTATGTATGTATGTATGTATGTATGTATGTATGTATGTGTGTATGTATGTATGTGTGTATGTACTGTATGCATGTATGTATGTATGTATGTATCCGTGTATCTATATATCTATCTAACTGTGTGTGTAAATGGGGATGATGCTAAAAAACTCAACCTGTTTAACAAAAGTTGAATTTCAAAAATAAAGTTTCAGGAAATGCTTGAAAGTGCACACCTTCTTCTACAAAAACAGATTCTCCTAGCTGCACTGCCATCCTACTTCTCACAGTGCATACGATACTACCGCGTCTTGCCACACACAATCAAACAGTCAATATGACCTGGTTATGTCAGTCTCATATCACACCCACAGATGTCTGAGGACAGGATGAAGGAACAGGTAGAGAGAGAGAGAGGTGGAGAGAGAGAGAGAAAGAGAGACTGGGAGAGAGAGAGAAAATATAGAGGGAGAGAGAAAGAAAGAGAGAGCATAGAGAGAGGAAGACAGAGAGAGAGAGAAAGACAGAGAGAGAGAGAAAGAGAGAGAGAGAGAGAAAGAGAGAGGCACTGCAGGATCAGCAGGGGGACTTCCCCATGGAACATGGCATCCTTAGGGATGAAACAACCATGTTGGTGTGTGCTGCTTTGACCTGGCCTGGTCTAAGATGTCTATGATGCTTTACCACACTACTGGCACCATGGCTCATACTGTGTGTGTGTGTGTGTGTGTGTGTGTGTGTGTGGTTGGCAAACGCTATTCATGAACAGGCAATCAGTTGGGCAGTTGGTCTCAGTTCACTGTCCTCATTAAAAAGAGAAGGCCAGCTGCATGAAACAGCAAGAGAAAAAGGCCCAGACACACTCTCTCCCTCTCTCTTACACACAGACACACACACTCACTTTCTCTCTCACTCATACACACGCACACACACACTCATACACACACAGTCTCTCTCTCTCTCTCTCTCTTACACACACACACACACACACACACACACACACACACACACACACAGAGCAAAGAAGAGAATTAGGAGCGAGTAGCAGCTGAGGCGCAAAACAACGGGCACGACGAGAGAAAGAGAGAACGAGAGAGAGACATGCACAGAGAGAGGGAAAGAGAGAACGAGAGAGAGACATGCACAGAGAGAGGGAAAGAGAGAACGAGAGAGAGACATGCACAGAGAGAGAGAGATGTGTGGGGCCCACTTACAAACCAAGATTTCAATCAATGGGAAAAACACCCTATTGAAACCCTCCATACAGAGTTTTGCAAATTCATCTTAAAAGTACACAGATGTTGGCCCCAGCTGTGGCGCAACTGGCTGGGGCACCTGCACCGTACGCCGGCGACCCGGGTTCGATTCCCGCCCCGTGGTCCTTTCCGGATCCCACCCCGATTCTCTCTCCCACTCACTTCCTGTCACTCTCCACTATCCTGTCGCATTAAAGGCATAAAGCCCAAAAAATATACTTTAAAAAAAAAAAAAGTACACAGATGTGCCACAAACAATGCCTGCAGAGCTGAACTAGGCCAATATCCTTTAATTCTAAAAATACAGAAAAGAGCGATCAAATTCTGGAAACACCTGAAAAGTAGTGACCCCTGCTCATTCCATTATAAAGCCCTTCAGTACCAGGATATGAACAAAGAAAAATGTCCCCTAACTAAGCTGGTCCTGAGTTTGATCTCATCAGACCACTCCACACACACGAATGCCCCACTGACACCGCAGCATCTGAATCACAAAGCAACTGAAATTAGGATAAACCAAATTACAAAAACTATTAAACAAAATTACATAATCCACTGGAAGAATCAAACAAAAAATCAAAGTAAAATGCAATTCTATTTGGCCTTAAACAGAGAATATCAGCTAGCACCCTACCTGACACACATTCAAGACAAAAACCTGAGAACCACACTGACAAAGTACAGACTCAGTGAACATAGCCTGGCAATAGAAGTGGGAAGGCACAGACAAACATGCCTGCCGAAAGACACTAGACTGTGCTACCACTGTGACCTAAACACAGTAGAGTAGAGAGATGCACTTCTTGACACAGTGCACAAAATATGTTTACATTAGGAGAACTTAATATGTTTACATTAAGAGAACTTAATATGTTTACATTAGGAGAACTTATTTTGTTTACATTAGGAGAACTTAATATGTTTACATTAGGAGAACTTAATATGTTTACATTAGGAGAACTTATTATGTTTACATTAGGAGAACTTAATATGTTTACATTAGGAGAACTTATTATGTTTACATCCGGAGAACTTAATATGTTTACATTAGGAGAACTTATTTTGAAAAGATGACAAACGTCTTCCCTGAATTCCTGCTGATGTGAAACGTACACTACCTAAATATGAACATACACTCATACATACACACAGACACAGACACACACAGACACACAGACACACACACACACACACACACACACACGAACACATGCCCACACAAACATGCAGACACACACACACCCTTCTCCATTGCCATAGTTCATAATTCATATTTGTGTACAATTATCATTATTCTGTTTTATTTGTGTGTTTCCCTAACCTGACTCTCGCCAGATGAATTTCGTTCCGCTTAGCTCCGCCTAGCTTCACTCACATCCATCTGGGACCTCTTCCATTGAGAGCGATTTCTGCACCAGATTTTATGGTTCAGCCAATCAGGACGCAGGGCGGGAGTTTCATAGATGTGACCTAGTGGAGAAGCGACCGTGAGACTGTTATCAGCGTCACGGGTTGGCTTCGATGTGAGTGGTTGAAGTAGCACGTCAATAGATGACGGACAAGTGGCTTATTCAATCATATGCAAGCATTTTTTGATTAGGCCCAGCCTTCTGAAACACCATTCCAATGGATGGGTTCCAGATGGATGAGTGGAGCTGGGCGGAGTGAAATTCATCTGGTGTTTCCCCCCTCTTCCCCTCCCCATTTAATGTATTTGACCCAAATGCTTTGGCAATACTGTACAACGTTATGGTCATGCTAATAAAGCTCCTTTTGAATTTGAATTTGAATTTGAGAAAGAGAGAACGAGAGAGACTGAAACAGAGAGAGAGAGAGAGAGGGAGAGAGAAAGAGAGAACGAGAGAGACAGAAACAGAGAGAAAGAGAGAGAAAGAGAGAACGAGAGACGGGCACAGAGAGAAAGAACGAGAGACGGAAACAGAGAGAAAGAACAAGAGAGACGAGAAGGAGAGACGGGCACAGAGAGAGAAAGAGAGAACGAGAGACAGAAACAGAGAGAGAGAACGAGAGACAGAAACAGAGAGAGAGAACGAGAGACAGAAACAGAGAGAGAGAACGAGAGACAGAAACAGAGAGAGAGAACGAGAGACAGAAACAGAGAGAGAGAAAGAGAGAGGGAGAGAGACGGGCACAGAGAGAGAGATGGAGAGAACGACACAGTACTGGTGGTGAGTCAACCTAGAGCCATGCTAACGGCCAGTCCCTGTCACACACTCACTCACACACACACACACAACACGTCAATCTCCTGTAATCTCCCTTAGATCATGTTCATGGCCCCTGGAGATTCACCCAACTACCCACCTGTCCTTACCTGCCCAGTCTCACTGCTAGCCTCATGTCTGTGGGCTTTATCCGGCGTTTACGCTGCACTAGTTCAAGTGAAGCCCAAATAAATGCAGCTCACCTGAGCACCTGCTGTCCTTTTACTTAGCCTTTACGAGAGCTGCGCCTGACCTTATAGTATAGCTCTCACCTGTATGAGCACCTGACCTTATAGTATAGCTTTCACCTGACCTTATAGTATAGCTCTCACCTGTATGAGTTTATAAGGGTCAGCTCACCTTAACGGACTGCCAGCACTGGTCTATTGTGTGTGTGGGCTATATCAGGCCCTCAGCACTCTTTAGTAGAGCACTAGTCTACACTTAGCATCCGGAGTGGCTCATCGCTCATCTCTTAAAGCCTACTGAAAGAACACCACTAGTCCAAAACAATTAGTCAGACTTATTAGTCAGACATACCAACTGTGAAAATACGGCCCTTGCGATCCATACCCACTCACAGGATGAGCGGCTAGGACTCACTGAGGTGAAGTGATGACGGGGTGAAGACACAGCAAGCAAACGTGGATTTTGGTGGAGAGTTGCAGATTTATTTACAGTGCGAAAACAGTGCAAACACAAATAGCAAACAAAAAGACTTGACGACAAAACAAAACAAAATGTAACCAACCGGTTTGCAATGTAAAAGTTCCTACACAACCTTACAAGCTGTCGCATTAAAAATGCACTCTCCTAGACTTCTCCATTACACAAGACTTCCACTCTTTACAATAGGGGCAGCCGTGGCCTACTGGTTAGGGCTTCGGACTTGTAACCAGAGGGTTGCTGGTTCGAACCCCGACCAGTAGGAATAGCTGAAGTGTCCTTGAGCAAGGCACCTAACCCCTCACTGCTCCCCGAGCGCTGCAGTTGTTGCAGGCAGCTCACTGCGTCAGGATTAGTGTGTGCTTCACCTCACTGTGTGCTGAGTGTGTTTCACTAATTCACAGATTGGGATAAATGCAGAGACCAAATTTCCCTCACGGGATCAAAAGAGTATATACAGTATACTATACTTATATACTTATAATACTGAAAGCGTAGGCGACTGTAGGCGTAGGCGACAGAATAGTGGTGCATAACTGGGAAACCCTTGACAGAACTTGTATTTACACAAGCTGTTCTGTCACTCTCGTAGAGAACTTTCTAGAGAATAGAATGAAGGAGCACTGAAAAGCCACTCAAGGACACAGACACTCAAGTCTGACTAGTAAAGTAAACAAACAAATAACAAACAAATATTCACCAAGAAACACCTGCTAAACAACAGTGCCTGATTTCATCAAG
>NW_027468745.1:5000-19792 GCF_046254945.1 Alosa pseudoharengus
GGGGGAGGAGAGGAGGAGAGGAGGAGAGGAGGAGGAGAGGGAGAGAGGGGGAGAGGAGGAGGAGAGGGAGAGAGGGGGAGAGGGGGATAGGAGAGGGGGAGAGGGGGAGAGGGGGATAGGAGAGGGAGAGAGGGAGAGAGAGAGGAGAGGGGGGGAGAGGGAGAGAGAGAGGAGAGGGGGGGAGAGGGAGAGGAGAGGGGGAGAGGAGAGGGGGAGAGGAGAGGGATAGAGGGAGAGAGAGAGGACACAGAGGTGTGGAGGAGAGGGGGATAGGAGAGGGAGGACACAGAGGTGTGGAGGAGAGGGGGATAGGAGAGGGAGGACACAGAGGTGTGGAGGAGAGGGGGATAGGAGAGGGAGGACACAGAGGTGTGGAGGAGAGGGGGATAGGAGAGGGAGGACACAGAGGTGTGGAGGAGAGGGGGATAGGAGAGGGAGAGAGGGAGGACACAGAGGAGAGGGGGAAAGAGGGGGGGCAAATTAAGAGAGAGAGGAGGGGTCACACAGAGAGAGGGATAGAGTTATGGACAGAGAAAGAGGGAGAGATGGCAGTGTGACAGAGAGGAAGATGATGAAAATCATAATATGTTTTGTGTGTGTGGACGAGGTGTGCTACATGACCCATGATGAGTGTGTGTGTGTGTGTGTGGACGAGGTGTGCTACATGACCCATGATGAGTGTGTGTGGACGAGGTGTGCTACATGACCCATGATGAGTGTGTGTGTGTGGACGAGGTGTGCTACATGACCCATGATGAGTGTGTGTGGACGAGGTGTGCTACATGACCCATGATGAGTGTGTGTGTGTGGACGAGGTGTGCTACATGACCCATGAGTGCCCCGGCCCACCTTGGACAGGGCAAAGCCCAGCAGCCCCTCGAAGGCCTTGAGGCTGAGCAGGGGGCCGGTGTAGAAGGGGTCCGTCTGGGCCTTCCTACCCAGCCAGTACAGCGTGATCAGCACCTGGGGGGTAGAGGAGGGCAAGAGAACGAAGAGATGTCAATAGTTTGTTTAGCTCACGTGTGTGTGTGTGTTTACTCTCAGGGCCAGATTCCTGATCGTGGATTAAGCCTAGTTCTAGTTTTCATTGAAAAGTGCTTCTAGTCTAGGACTAGGCACATTCCGGCGATTTTTCACATAGATCTGTTTCGTGTTTCCCATACATTGACTTATTTGTGGCGGCCCACCACAATATCAACATTGACCACCACACAATGATTTTCCAGGTTGTACTAAATTGTGGTTAAAGTTGGTTAGCATCATAACCACGCTGCGCTAATTTGTTAAAAACTGTTGCATTCAAGTTAATTCTGCAAACCAACCACCACAAATAGAATTCAATTCTGTGGGAAACACTGCAGAGTAACAGAGATCTATGTGAAAAATCGCCAGAATTCTCATTTAATCTACGTAGGGGAAACCAGCTCATCACATATAAATAGAAATGGGCAGAGTGCCCCAGCTGAGGGACGACAGCCTTCTGAATGGACAAGCTCTCAGGAGGACTTCCTAAGGCAGGAGAGCGTCCCTCTGAATGGACAAGCTCTCAGGAGGACTTCCTAAGGCAGGAGAGCGTCCCTCTGAATGGACAAGCTCTCAGGAGGACTTCCTAAGGCAGGAGAGCGTCCCTCAACGCGCTGGCCTTACCGACAGACAGCTGACAAACTGACCAATTCACTGCTGCTCAGAAAGGGATGTTTATACAATTCACGGTGTGTGTGTGTGTGTGTGTGTCCCTGTGCGCGTGTATCGCCTGGTTTATTCTGGACTGTGGATCCTCTGTTCTCCCAGCTTTTGTCTCTCCACTCATCCAGAATCATCTACGCTCCCTCTGTTTCCCCCTACACTACACCACACACACACACACACACACACAAACACACACACACACACACACACACACACACACACACACACACACACACAGCCATCCTCAGGCAGTGAAGGCTTCAAATGTCCCAGTTCAGACAGAGGAGCTGAAGGACAATTGTTTTCATTCAGAGTCCTGGTCACTGCAGGGCCCAATGGAACAGGGACAGAGAGCGACACAAAAACATCCCCAACTCCACTGGGGTCAACGCTACAATCACGCACTGTTCCCCACATACAGTACACACACACACACACACACACACACACACACACACATCTGCAGTAAGGAAACTACTACGCAGACATCTGATACAATGTTTCAATTTCAAATATAGTAATAGTCCTGTTGCACAGCGAGGTTACATGGAAGGTCTTCAGGACTCATGTGGAACAGAGTGCTGTAGTTGAACATGTTCAAAACGAGATGCCAAACTGGTTTACAGTGGTGATTATACAGACTCTAACACACACACACACACACACACACACACACACACACACACACACACACACAGCATGGTGCACTTACGTTTTTAAGTCTCCTGTTGGTTTCTTCTCGCCTGCAGAGAGGGAGAGAGTTAAGTGGGGGTGAAAGGAAACAACAAACTTGCCCCAAGCACATGACCAATAGCCCTACAGATCACATTGCACTTACAGTTGGGTCACCAGCACCCTCCAACCCATCCCCCAACCGACCCCCCCCCAGCCTGAACACCCCCCAGCCCCATCTCTGGCGTTTGTGAGGTCATGCAACACCAAGACCAAAAATGACTTCATCATCAACTCTTTACAGCACATCGGCTAGCCGCAAGCTGTTTTGAATATGAAACGCTTAGGAGATAACTCCATTTGTTTAATGATTCCGCTTGTCTGAGTAGCAGTTAAACAGAGCTGTATCAATTCACTCGCACGCGCACAAACACAGACACACACACACACACACACAAATGAATGAATAGACGAATAAAACCAAGTGCAGCGGAAAGAGAAAAACAAATAAAGAACGAGAGATAGAGAGACAGTGAAGTGAAAGAGTTGAGAGAGAGACTATTCTGGAAGCTTGTCCTCACAGTAAGGTGCTAAGTCACTGTCCGAGCAGGATAGCCGCCGCCATCGGGATTGTGACAGTTGCACGCGAGGTAAGCAAAGTTAGAGCGGCCACGTGTAGCATAGCAACACGAAGCGCAAACACACTCTCACCTCACACCAGGCTGTGCGTTAGAGGCCCTCGAGAAACTCACATGTGCGCAAGGTACTGAAACACAATCACACAAGCACGAACACACATACACACACCACGCGTACTTTAGAAGGGCTTTAAAGGCTTTAAGTTATATCCAACACCTGACAACTGATGGGAACAGCATTCCGCACCTTCATTCCACATTCTCTACACACACACACCAGCACACACACACACACCAGCACACACACAGAAGATCTGGTATAATTTGAGCATGGCACGGGGGTCTAGGGGACTGACCCTTCTGGGCTATATTTAGCAGCGCGTCTGCCCGCTCAGCGGCCCCCACACCCTGGAGAAGAACCCCATGTATGTCCGCACTCCCAGGCAGGGACGGCCGGCCACCCTGAGGGGTTACAGCAGGACATCTGCCTTTGAAGTTAATCTCCCATGGATCTCAGAGTGAATTGGGGAATTTAGTGTACACGTGTGTGTGTGTGTGTGTGTGTGTGTGTGTGTGTGTGTGCCAATATGTGATGCTGTGAGTATGTGTATGTTTATGTGGGTGTCATGATTGGGTTTATGTGTGTATGTGTGTGTGTGTACCAATATGTGATGTTGTGAGTATGTGTATGTTTATGTGGGTGTCATGATTGGGTTTCTATGTGTGAGTGTGTGTGTGTGTGTGTGTGTGTGTGTGTGAGTGAGAGAGAGACAGAGTGTGAGTGAGTGGCACGCTGAGGACATTTTGACCCCGACTTCTCAACCACACACACACACACACACACACACACACACACACACACACACACACACAATATCTCAGACTGTACAGCTGGACATGATTGTGACTCCTCCCCCCAGTCAAACTTGAGATGTCTCTCTCTCACTGCAACCAACTAGATGGTTTTGAGGACTAAAGACTGCAGAGGCTGTTTAGAGGCCGTTTCCATGGCGCCCTGCCCCCACTGATCTACCACAGGAATGGATAGGCATGGCTCCATGAGGTCAACCACCACCTTATACCTGGATCATACACTGATCTACCACAGGAATGGATAGGCATGGCTCCATGAGGTCAACCACCATCTTATACCTGGATCATACAGTACACTGATCTACCACAGGAATGGATAGGCATGGCTCCATGAGGTCAACCACCATCTTATACCTGGATCATACAGTACACTGATCTACCACAGGAATGGATATGCATGGCTCCATGAGGTCAACCACCATCTTATACCAGGATCATACACTGATCTACCACAGGAATGGATAGGCATGGCCCCATGAGGTCAACCACCACCTTATACCTGGATCATACACTGATCTACCACAGGAATGGATAGGCATGGCCCCATGATGTCAGCGCTCCCAGAAACCATGGATCCTTTGCAGATCTACCAAAGGCATGGATAGGCATGCCATGGGTGAAGCTGTTATGGTGGACACTACTCCTGCTAGCACTCCTGTGAATGGTCAGGGGTGAGTGCGTGCAATGGCACACTTTCTAATCCTCACTGGACTGGAGATATGATCTCATATCCACCCTGCCTGCAGTAACTTCCTGGTGCCCGCCTCCGGCCCCTCTTCTCCATGTCTGATTGGACGGATCTGACTGAGTGACATGCCTGATGAGTACAGTACAGCAGATGTGCAGATAGCCACGTACAAGCCGTGCTGTGTCAACTGCTGCACGGGCTTATTCAAATGTGTCGCATTTCTGACATCCATTAGCTACGTTCAACAGACAGCACTCACTAGCATTCTGCACTTCTTGTAAACCAGCGGTGCTCATTGCTCAATGACGATGGAACTGAATCGAAATAACGCAGAAAATGACCACAGAGCAACAGCTACGGAACATATGAATGAGGTCATATGGTCACAGTGCTGCAAGAGTCGAGACAACTTATCACTCCTCATGCAAATATGCAGCCTGAAACTCTTCCAAACGCTCAACGCTCTACTTTCACTCTGAATAGACTCTGCATAGACACCTCAATAATCACTCAACCCCAATGGACAATACAAATGACCTGGAAAACCAAGCCATTTGAAACACTTAATTTCAAAAGAACTCCACATTTCCCAAAGTAACCACAGCCAATACAAGCAGTATTCCATCAGTATTTCTAGAGTGTTCCCTCGGAGTACCACAACTACAGAACAGTCTATTGGCCCCTTACAGTACAGTATTCCTCATTTAGCCAGCAACATTCACCGAGTATTCCTACAGTATTCCCAGTGTATCCAATCTATACAATATAGTGTTCAGTAATGAACTCCACAGTATTCCCAAATTCCTACAGCTTTCATAGAGTATTCCTATAGTATTCCCAGCGGTTCCCTAGATCTTTCATTGAGTATTCCCGATATATCCGTGCTGAAGGACCCACCTGACGGTGACTCGGCTGGAGACGTCCTGCAGGTCACCAGGGTGGAAGAGCTGTGCCTCGTTCAGTCCAAGCTTCCGACAAGCCTTCAGGAACACGTTCACATTGTCCTGCAAAAAGGCAAAACACACAAACACAGTTAAAATACTTAAGACACATACACCTAAACATACACAACCACAGTTTAAATATTTACACAGACCAACACATACACACAAACAGAGTTGCAGTACTACCAGATGAAAACACATGCACCCAAACATAGTAAAAAATACTTACACACACACAGTTAAAATACTTACACACCCAAACACATACACCCGATAAGACACAGAGAGACAGCGAGAAAGAGAGGCAACCTGGGGAATCGCAGGCTGCAGTCAAAAGTTCATTCCTCCGTAATTATCTGAGAGTTGTAGAATGTAAGTGGCAGCTGCTCTGATGGTCAGAGGTGGCCAGCGCAACAGCACTGAGGATGAGGGAGACACAGTCCCTCCCACAACACCTTCACAGAGAGGAGGAGGGCACAGGGGAGGAGATAAGGGAGGGGAGGAGGGAAGAGCAGAGAGAGAGAGAGAGAGAGCGAGAGAGAGAGAGAGAGCAAGAGAGAGAGAGAGAGAGAGAGAGGAGGACTGAGGAGCAGTGTGGAGGAGCAGTGTGGAGGAGGACTGAGGAGCAGTGTGGAGGAGGAGCAGTGTGGAGGAGGAGCAGTGTGGAGGAGCAGTGTGGAGGAGGAGCAGTGTGGAGGAGCAGTGTGGAGGAGCAGTGTGGAGGAGGAGCAGTGTGGAGGAGGAGCAGTGTGGAGGAGCAGTGTGGAGGAGGAGCAGTGTGGAGGAGCAGTGTGGAGGAGGAGCAGTGTGGAGGAGCAGTGTGGAGGGGGAGCAGTGTGGAGGAGCAGTGTGGAGGAGCAGTGTGGAGGAGGACTGAGGAGCAGTGTGGAGGAGGAGCAGTGTGGAGGAGGAGCAGTGTGGAGGAGGAGCAGTGTGGAGGAGCAGTGTGGAGGAGCAGTGTGGAGGAGGACTGAGGAGCAGTGGGGACAGATGGAGGGAGGACTACAACCAACTCTACTCCATGCAGCTACGCTATGAGCTTTTCTATCCTAAGTGTGTGTGTGTGTGTGTGTGTGTGTATATGGTATCTGTGGTGCATGTGTGTGTGTGTGGTACATATGCATGTTTGTGGTGTGTGTGTGCGTGTGTGTGTGTCTGACCATGCTCACTGTACTGTGCAAAAGTTCTCCCATGTCCTCTCAGGATAAATTTAGCTGTGCTGCATGTTCACAACTCGGTGTCATAACATCAGTACATAGCTGTACCCCCCCCCCCCCCCCCCGTCCACACACACACGCACACACACACACACACACACACACACACACACACACACACACACACACACACACACACGTGTACATCCATGCACTTTTACACACACACTCATTCCAGTTACACAAATATACACACATTCCACAGTTACACATTTACACAAACATGCAAACATTTCATGCAGTTACACTCACAGACACACACATGCACATGCATGCTGTTTCACACATCACACAGACAGGGCACGATCGTGCACCCGGCGCAAGGTGGGGCAAAGCGTGGCGCAAGGTGGGGCCAAGCGTGGCGCAAGGTGGGGCAAAGCGTGGCGCAAGGTGGGGCAAAGCGTGGCGCAAGGCTTATCCTTATCTTACACTCAATAAAGTGAGGAATTGTGTCACACGCTCCAATTTTATTAAAGCAACACCAAAGAGTTTTTTGTACCTTCAAATAATGTTTCCAAAATCGTTTCAGTGGTTCATCAACTCGTAATAGGGTAAACAGCAATTTCTGCATTCGCTTCGCGGCCCTCTATCGGCTATAACCGCACTATGTAAGTTTGCCGGATCGGGTAGCGGATCTGTAGTTCGATGGAATGAGACATGAGAAACTACAAATTTGACTTGCAGCTGATACATCGTACTTTCATAAAACCATGCAACATATTTTACATTGTCTGTGGACATTGTTATTTGCAAAGCTGGTGCTGGATAAACAAATAGTGCGTGCGACAGAGGAAAAGTTCTTTGGTGTTGCTTTAAACCTTGCGCCGAGGGGTGTGGCAATTAAAAAGGTTATCTTACACCCTCTAAAAATCATTACGCCACTGACCAAGAAAAACCTGCTCTATAGCAACAGGTGCATATAAAGCACAGCTGTAACGAGATGTAAGCAGAAACTCTTCTGCAGGATAAATAGCCTTAGGATTTTCATTCAGTCATTTAAACATTCTTGAATTTCCCCTTGGGGGTCAATAAAGTATCTATCTATCTATCTATCTATCTATCTATCTATCCATTATTGGGGGAAGTGTTGCTTTTCTCAGGCGATGTTTTCCATGGTAACCCCTTGTCAGTCCATAGTGGAAGACGGTGAAGTTAGTAGACGAGTGCAGATGCATGTAGGCTATACTCTGCTAGTCACAAACAGCTTTTAGCAAAGCAAGGTTTAGTGGAATGCCAGTTCCATATGGTCTGGCGTGCAAGCAGTTTCCTTCAAATGCGCCGCTGACTATCAAAATACTGATGTGCTGTTGGAAGTTGCGCTGCTTGCTGTTAAAGGGAATGACAGATGTCAGTCTCATTGGTTTAAAAGATGTTACGGCCAAAACACACCCATGACTAATTAAGGAACATAAGAACACACCCATGACTGATTAAGGAACATAAGAACACACCCATGACTGATTAAGGAACATTAAAACACACCCATGACTGATTAAGGAACATAAGAACATAAGAACACACCCATGACTGATTAAGGAACATAAGAACAACCCTTTTGCGCCGGCCGCCCAGCGTTTGATCACAAAAGCAAATTAGTAAGAATATGGACTGGCCACGCCTTTGCTGTCTATAAACTTTGCTCGTCTGATCATCCGTTTCTGACCGCCAAGACCGGGTCCACAGACTCTGACAGCAGATCATATGACGTTCACTTACCAGGCCAGCAATAGGGGTGGAGAGGCGGTTCACCCTCTTAATGATGCCCGGCTTCAACTTGTTTATCAGACTACACGAAGACAGAAAACACACCAAAACAATAAATGACATCACTAAATACTAGACAAAAGCAACTGTGCAGAAGCAGAGGGAGTTGCTCTGGAAATGTCTAACTGGATTGACTAAAAGAGATGACACAGCAGAGCCTTGTCATTAGTCCATCGACTCACTCGCACAGGAGAACTCCATTCTCCAACGCTGATCTGAAGTTGTTGGTCCCAAAAGATTTTTCAGTCACCTCCTGGGAGAAACAATGAGCCCATTAGTTAGTGAAACCACTCCCTCATATTTACCTGAAGATGCAACAACACTGTGGAAGTGTCGAACGAATTTACTGAGTTATCTAACAGAAATTAGTTATCTAACTTATCTAAACGACTGAGTTAGCTAAAGTATGTAAACGACTGAGATAGCTAACGTATCTAAACGACTGAGATAGCTAACGTATCTAAACGACTGAGATAGCTAACGTATCTAAACGACTGAGATAGCTAACGTATCTAGTTGGGGCATATCTAATCCATGTACTGGTGGCTCTTGGAATGAAGTACAGCAAACAAGCCGGCCAGAAAACAACAAAACAAAGCAGGGGCTACGCCCCTCCCCTCAACATCCTCATGACAAACACACACGTTCACACAGACCAACAAAGACACACACTTACACACACAGCTGATTAATTAGTGAGTAGAGGGCCTGGGGATGGACTCCTAGAGGGAGTGTGTGTGTGCGCATGTGGTAGGGGAGCTCTGCTGCCATCCTGATCTCTGCGGCCAATCCAGAACGCAGACATGAGATGTGCCTCAGTGGAAAGGAATTCTGCCACAGCTGAGCTCTCCTCCGGATTAGAGCAACTCAGCCAGAACAGAGTGCAGATTAATGAGATGAGAGAGGCACTCAACACACCACTACGGCCTTCCTTTCCCTCCCCACACACACACACACACACACACACACACACACACACACACACACACACACACACACGTCTAGAAGAGAGGTGTGAGGGAGAGTGTGAGTATTATAGAAAAAAGGAGTGAGAGTGATGGAGAGAGAATCATAGAGGAGAGCACTGTGCAGGGACGAAGAGAGAGAGAGAGAGAGAGAGAGAGAGAGAGAGAGAGAGAGAGAGAGGCTGAGGAATGAACACCCAGAGAGTGACCCCTTAAACTTCATAATACAAAAACACAACCTGAAAAACTGCAGCTCAGTATTTCTTCAATAGCAAAAGAAGTAGAGAACACAGCAAAACAAAACTACATTAACACATGGAAATGCAAAATCGAACAAGTAAATAAGCTACACTGCTACAGAACTATTCAAATTGATTACAAATTGGCACCATATTTAAATGAAATTAAAAACCATCGTCATAGAAAACTCCTGTCAAAGTATCGACTGAGTGATCATTCTCTTGCAATAGAAAAGGGTAGACACCGCCAAACCTGGATAGCTCGTGAAGATCGAATATGTAAATTCTGTAATACTGGAGTAGTAGAGGACGAATGCCACTTCCTCACAGAATGTCCCAATTATCAACACTTAAGAGCTATATTCTACCCACAAATTGAAATCAGTTGTCCCGGCTTTATGACTGCCACCAATGAACAAAAACTACAATTCCTCCTGGGAGAAATAGATAAATGTGCCCACTTAGCATACCAATATTTACAGTCCTGCCACATTTTAAGAGAAAAAGTGCATACAGTATATAGTTTTTGTTAAATAGTTTTATATAGACTATTGTTTAAGTTTAAGTTAAGCTTACTTAAAATCAATTTCTTTATTTATTCTATGTTGCTATAAGTTTCCTTTTATATTAATCTTACATAACTCTAAAAATAAGTACAAATTTATGTTAAGTTTTTTTTCTGTTACAAATCGTAAATTACTTTTTTTTTTTTAAATAAGTTTCCTTTAGATTTAGATTTAAGAATACATGTTTAAGTTTCCTTTAAACCTGGATTTAGTTACTATTTTTTTTTTAAACATAAGTTTTCTTTCTTTTAGTTTAGTATTATAAGTTTCCTTTCTTTGACCCCCCTTAAAACAAATATTGTATCTGTTTGTGTTGTCATGTTACTGCTTTGGCAACACTGTTTTCTGAGTCATGCCAATAAAGCACATTTGAATTTGAATTTGAGAGAGAGAGAGGGAGAGAGAGATGGAGAGGAGAGCACTGTGCAGGGACGAGAGAAAGAGAGAGAGAGAGAGAGAGAGAGAGAGAGTAGGAGAGCACTGTGCAGGGACAAATGGAGAGTGAGGTACGAGAGTACAACACAAAAGCAGAGGTGTAAAAGTACAGCTTCAGGAAGTAAGTCCCACCACATATTTCTTAAATTGTTCACTAAATCAGATGATTCTAATTAGCACAACTCCTCAGCCAGGCAGATCAGCTATTTAGTGAAATGAGCCGTGTTAAGTGAACAGGTAGAACATCAGCATCAGCAGGGCTAAAGGAAGAGGACATTCTGGCAGCTCAATTCTGCCCCGGGGCATCAGCAGGGCTATAGGAAGAGGACATTCTGGCAGCTCAATTCTGCCCCGGGGCATCAGCAGGGCTATAGGAAGAGGACATTCTGCCCCAGGGCACTGTGCCAGCCCAGCGCTGTACCCATGGTAACACCGCACTGTCCTTCAGCTCAATGCCCAAATTAACTCACTGTGGGATGAATGAAAAGCCTCAATTAGCACAACGCTAATGCAGAGGGATCGCTAATGCCAGGGGTGTCCGGCTCCATACATCCCCACACCCCTCCCCCCTGTCCACTCCGGGTTACTGGGCAGTGCCACCCACCCGCTCACTTCAAAGCCCCTGCACCAATACGGGCCAGCTTACAGGCCCCAGTGCGCCAGGACAATGCCCGTCCTCGATGCCAGCGCAACCGAGGCTTCCGGAAACTTTCTTTCAGGGTGCCCATGTAAGCATGCCCCCAGAGAGAGAGAGAGAGAGAGAGAGAGAGAGAGAGAGAGAGAGAGAGAGAGAGAGAGAGAGAGAGAGAGAGAGAGAGAGAGAGAGAGAGAGAGAGCGAGAGAGAGAGACCCAAGGGGCGTGGGCACTGACCCGTGCCATATGAACCCCGATGTTGTGACCCAGCAATGTGGGCACATGGAATGCAATGAACGCCCCATCATTAGACCACTGTGCCCATCCTGCTCCACTTCGAGCCTCTTGCTGTGCCACCCTGCCCAACCCCCGACTTCAGTCCTCTTCTTGCTGTGCCACCCTGCCCAACCCCCGACTTCAGTCCTCTTGCCGTGCCATGCTCCACGATAATAAATGATGATAAATACGATAATAAATGATAAATGTTTTAAAATCCTCCCCAACGCTGCCCTCCTCCGCCCCTGCTCTGTTTGGCATCGTCCTCAGACATCACCATGGATACCAGAGGAGGTTCAGCCTCTAGCTCAGACATCACCATGGAGACCAGAGGAGGTTCAGCCTCTAGCTCAGACATCACCATGGAGACCAGAGGAGGTTCAGCCTCTAGCTCAGACATCACCATGGAGACCAGAGGAGGTTCAGCCTCTAGCTCAGACATCACCAGCGGTGGAGACCAGAGGAGGTTCAGCCTCTAGCTCAGACATCACCATGGAGACCAGAGGAGGTTCAGCCTCTAGCTCAGACATCACCAGCGGTGGAGACCAGAGGAGGTTCAGCCTCTAGCTCAGACATCACCATGGAGACCAGAGGAGGTTCAGCCTCTAGCTCAGACAACACCATGGAGACCAGAGGAGGTTCAGCCTCTAGCTCAGACATCACCATGGAGACCAGAGGAGGTTCAGCCTCTAGCTCAGACATCACCAGCGGTGGAGACCAGAGGAGGTTCAGCCTCTAGCTCAGACATCACCATGGAGACCAGAGGAGGTTCAGCCTCTAGCTCATGCTAAGCAGCACGAGTCATCTCCTGTCTCAGTGCTCTCAGTCTGCTTCTCAACAACTTCCTCAGGCCGTAGCAGGTGTGAAACAGCTAATCCTCCTCATCACACTGGCCCTAATGGCTTATGTCTGCATTTAAGACCACTTCAGAGATGGGGATATTTCCAACCATTCCAGTTGCATTCCAGACTCATAAAGTTAAGATTTTCCCAACCTCCTACTAGAAAAAGTACAACGGAACACCACTTAAAGTTGGACGTTCCAACTCATGACTAATCCCAACCCACCTTGTGCAGAACTGCACAATTTTGGAGTTGTCTGGAGTGCAGTGTTGGGAGAAAAACACCTGAAAGACCACAGTCAGAGATTCACCCAGAGAGGAGACTAACAAACAGACCCTGCTCTTAATGAAGGGACTCAACATCATCAAATTAATGGACACAGTATTGCTCTAACAGGGGCAGTCGTGGCCTACTGGTTAGCACTTCGGAGAGACAGACACACACACACACACACACACACACACACACACACACACACACACAGGTTAGCACTTCGGACTTGGAACCGGAGGGTTGCCGGTTCGAGCCCCGACCAGTAGGCACGGCTGAAGTGCCCTTGAGCAAGGCCCCTAACCCCTCACTGCTCCCCGAGCGCCGCTGTTGTTGCAGGCAGCTCACTGCGCCGGGATTAGTGTGTGCTTCACCTCACTGTGTGTTCACTGTGAGCTGAGTGTGTTTCACTAATTCACAGATTGGGATTAATGCAGAGACCAAATTTCCCTCACGGGATCAAAAAAGTATATATACTTATATACTCTAACAGAAGCACTTCAACTATGAAAAGACATATTTTTATAAACAGCTTAGGCTACTGTTTACCTCATCTACAAAATCAACATAAATGCTCACCTTGAAACAATGGTTCTTCCCAGCTTTAAGACGTGTGTCCTGTTCCTTACAAGCACAATGAACACTCCCGTTGTTTAAAGGAAAGTTGAGCTTATAAAGGCACGATGAATTTGCATAAAACTCAATACAGACTGTGATGATGAACGACCATTAACCAAACTATGGGACAATAAACAAGACCTCACAAACAAATTCCTAACTTCACAGTGGGGCGCGTTCAAGGCCACAATAAACTTTTTTTGGCGAAGAGTTTTCACTAATTAAGTCGGAAGTCTGAGGCTGAGCCATCGTAAAATAACACAGCTCTTCAGTGTGTCGGGTACTCGTGCTTATTGGAGCGGCCAATGTGAGTTGTCCCAGTTATGGAAGGCAACAGAAAGGCGGAGATCATTAGTTTACTGTAGGCTACCAAACATTTTAGCCAGAAAAGGCTTCAGTACCCTCCCCTCAATTCATCCACTGGTCATCGCAGGTGAAAAGTTTGTTAGACAACGAGTGAATAAATATGAAATACAATTCTATCAAAACACAATATGTAACCATTGCCACAGAGAAAGTAATTTTTAAAAGTGTGTGTGTTTTTTTTTTTTTTTTTTTTTTTTACCTCAACCCATCTCTGCGCTTCCGAGAAAGCCACCGCTGAGCTGACGGTCGACTGCCCGCGCCACTCCATGCCCGGATGAGAGAGAAGAGAACGCGCTTGCTGTGGTTTCAAAACATTTCCGACGTTAAAAAAACAATACCTCACTTCACATGCATTTTTTAACATTTGCGTTTATTTACGCAATTATATCACAGTCCTAATGTTATTTCATACGACTTTTAGCCTAGCCTACGCTAAACAACAGGCATTTAAATAGTCGATTGGTGAAGGAAAATCACACAGGCCTACCACTGGTATTTAACGCTAAGGGGAAAAAAACATTTATCTGAGCATCAACGGCGTTTTATGGTTTTAAACATAAGGGGAAACTAGGCTACCGTCTCTCCTACAGAAAACAACTTTTTTTTAAAAATTCAGAAGTTCACAAGTAGATTCTCTCCGTCAAGGACCACCTTCAAATTATCTCACATCAATCTAACACAGGTTAACCTGTCCGCATACCTCCGCGCTAAATTGCCTAGCTCCTTACCTCAAAATGTCGCTCCTGGGGTTCTCTAAACGAGTTAGAGACTGATCTAAGACTTAACTTAGATAAAACTGTGGTTTGCTTTTTCAGCAAGGCAGAGATGTGACCGTGCAGAGCACAGAGAGGTAAATGTGCAGGAAGCTGAATTGGAGTGGTGATGATTACAGGCAACAAGTGTGCTTGTGTGCAAGGTGCTGGTCATGAGTTTGGTAAGTCACGCCCTCTAGCGCACGAACTAAAATGGGGCATCGCTGAAGCCTGACTAGGTTCATTTGCATGTGTTGCGGTTGGCGAGCGCAAGATGGCGCCAACGACTCGCGTTTTCTTTTTTACTGTCTATGGAGCTGACTGACAAGCAGAAACAGGAAGGC
>NW_027468746.1:0-2500 GCF_046254945.1 Alosa pseudoharengus
ACTTATGCTGGCTCCGCCCTGACGCCAACCCACACACACACACACACACACAAAATGCTGGCTCCAGGCCTCCCACTCCACACCTTTCCCCATCGTCGCCATGGGCAACGCCTCCTCCTTGTTTCCCATTAGGAACTAATGGCGGCTGATCCACAAAATTTGTCTCCAAACAAGTTGGAGAGACGCGGCCTACTTTCACCCTGTTTCTTTCTCTCCCCTCTCTCCTCTCTACTCCCTCCATCTCTCTATCCATCTCATCTGACACCATTTTCCCTCTTTTTTTCCTTTCTGTCTCTCTTTCTCCTCCCCACACTCTCTCTCCTCCCTCCATTTCTCTCCTCCCCTACTCTCTCTCTCTCTCTCCATCTCCCTCCCTCCCCTTTGACGCCGTTTATATCCCTCTCAAATTAAGACACTCCAATTCTAATTGACAATTAATTCCAACATCTTCATATTTCTAATAAGACCCCTCATCAATCTGCCTATGAAATATTCATTAGACGGCTAATAATTGCCACCGAGCCCAACGCTCAAAAACACACTTTCAGCCCCGAGAAAAGATAGACACAGAGGCCCTGCACCAGTCACTCACACACATGCATACACACACACCAAATACTCACACAGACATGATTCAAGTTAAAACAAAAACACAGAATAAGACCCACAGAAACACACACACACACACCCACACACACACACACATACACACAATTATACACCTACACATGTTTCTGTGATGGGAAATGAGGGAGATACCTTTGCAGGTGCAGGTGCAGGTGTGTGTGTGTGTGTGCGTGTGTGTGTGTGTGTGTGTGTGTGTGTTCAGTGTGTTGAATGGGAGAGAGGCGTGGCAGCTTAAATGACTAATTACTTGTGTTGTGTGTGTGTGTGCCAGTAGCTAATTAGCCAACATGAGCCCCACAGCAAGAAACAAACTGCACTGGGACACAGACCGACAGACACACACACACACACACACACACACACACACACACACACACACACACGCACGCACGCACGCACGCACACACGCACGCACGCACAAAAACATGCACATGTTCAATTGCACTCCAGGAAATCACCAAACATAATTCAGAAGGAGAGGAGAGAGAGAGAGAAAGAGAGAGAGAGACAGAGAGAGAGAGAGAGAGAGAAAGAGATGGATTGCTACAGAATAGAGAAATGGAGGCTAGTCGCTGCGCTTGTCAACAGGGAGCGCTCTTGGGCTCTCTACAGAGTGTATGTGCTCTTCTAATGAGTCAGATTGGTCTGCTTTATATCTGCTGCCTTTACTGACACACACACACAGACACACACACACACACACACACACAACTGGAGAGAGAGGGAGGAAACTTACAGGTTGGTTGAAAGGCTTTGGCTCTGAAGGGCGCATGTGAAGATGGGTCATCATAGCCTGCAAACGTTCACTTTCCTTAGCCAGCTGTGGAAAACACACACAGAGAGAAAGAGAGCAAGTCAGTGCCATGCCATGCAGAGGTTCTCCATACCATCAAACTGGAGAATTAGTGGGTGTCTTTCTCAAGGCATCACTAGCAATCTCTCACACTTCTCTAGATGTTCCTCGTGTCTGCTTCCAGCCATCCCACACACACACACAAACACACACACACACACATACACACACACTCCTGTCAGTCTCTGTTCATGCTGATGAGCCCCCAGTCAAGCAGCACGGTCATAGATATTATAAGAGCTGTGACAGTAGCACTTTGCCCACTAATGGAGATTGGGCTCTGGGTGTGTGTGTGTGGTGTGTGTGTGTGTGTGCTTGGAGGAAAGAATGGTGAGAAAGAGAGAGATGCAAGTGTGTTACTGGGTATTCCTCCTCAAGCAGTCAGCTCCACTAAAGGGAACACTCACACTTGTGTGGTTTTGTTTGGCAGTGTCTCGCTTACTCTCTTTCCCTCAAACACACACACACACACACGCACACACACACACACACCTAATGTGCACTGAAGAGTGAGTGGCCTTGCAAGAGTCCTGCCCTGAGGCAGCAGGCGTCCCTGTTTGACATTCCTGACCGGCATTCACAGACAACGCTGTGTGTCTCACACACACACACACACACACACACACACAAAGAAACTTCCAGATGAAAAAACACAGTGGTAGGGTAGAAGGGATGTGTGTGTGTGTGTGTGGGGGGGGGGGGGGACTACAGACATCAGCCTCAGGACTCTTTCACTGGGCCTGTCAGATCAACCAGCCATGGGCGCGCGCACACACACACACACACACACACACACACACACACACACACACATGCTCCTGGCCATACACTCTCACTAAGAGTTCCACTGTGAATTGTGTTTGTGAGGATTAAGAGCTTTGGCTGGCTCTCTCATTCATACAAGATTTCAACTGTTTATTTCTGTGTGTGTGTGTGTGTGTGTACACATGCATGTAAGTGTGTTTAGTTCAAGACTTTTCTTCCCCATTTAACTGAACCCTTCCCTCCTTCTCCTATGTT
>NW_027468747.1:0-2500 GCF_046254945.1 Alosa pseudoharengus
ACACAGACTCCCACGCACACACACAGACTCCCACACAGACTCCCACACACACAAACACGCACACACACACACACACACACACACACACACACACACACACACACACATACACACACACACACAAACATGCACACAAACAAACATGCACGCACGCACACACACACACACACACACACACACACACACACACACACACACATGCATGCACCATCTTTCGATCACATTGCAAAAAATAAGAAGCGTGTGGATGCAATCATCAAGTTAGTTGACACAAGCACCTGCTCTTGTTTTTCCCTCACCCTCCCTCTCTCTCCTGCTCATTCTCTCTCTCTCTTCCTCTCTCTCTATCCCCCTCTCTCTCTGTCCTGCTCAGTCTCTCTCTCTCTTCCTCTCTCTCTATCCCCCTCTCTCTCTCCTGCTCATTCTCTCTCTCTCTTCCTCTCTCTCTATCCCCCTGTCTCTCTCTCCCTCTCTCTCTCCTGCTCATTCTCTCTCTCTCCCTCTCTCTATCCCCCTCTCTCTCTGTCCTGCTCATTCTCTCTCTCTCTCTTCCTCTCTCTCTATCCCCCTCTCTCTCTGTCCTGCTCATTCTCTCTCTCTCTTCCTCTCTCTCTATCCCCCTCTCTCTCTCCTGCTCATTCTCTCTCTCTCTTCCTCTCTCTCTATCCCCCTGTCTCTCTCTCCCTCTCTCTCCTGCTCATTCTCTCTCCCTCTCTCTCTCTCTCTCTCTCTCTGTGTGTGTGTGTGTCTATGTGTGTGTGTGTGTGTGTGTGTGTGTGTGTGTGTGTGTGTGTGTGTGTGTGTGTGTGTGTGTGTGTGCACCTATGTGTGGGTGAGTGGGCCAATTGTAATGTCTCTCTAAAAATATATCTCTCTCTCCTCACTCATGGACCCCAGGTTTTGGACAAGAGGTGTGTGTGTGTTTATTATCCCCCCCGCCCCCCATCCTCTGACCCCTTAGCCCAACCCCCCACCACACACACACATTTCCTGTGTACGGGAATATTTTATTTGTGTGTGTGATTTCCCTTGAGTATCTGTGTGTCTGTGTGTGTGTGTGTGTGTGTGTGTGTGTGTGTGTGTGTGTGTGTGTGCGTGTGTCTGTCTGTGTGTGTGTGCTTGTGTGTGCGTGTGGCACGGAGGATGTTGAAATATTTAGTGGGAGTGCATTAAGCTGTAAGTGTGTGTGATCGTCTCACTGCTGGAAATGCCTTCATTTCATCAACTCCCCAGACTAATGTAAGAACACACACACACACACACTTTCTCTCTCTCTCTCTCTCTCTCTCTCTCTCTCTCTCTCTCTCTCTCTCTCTCTCTCTCTCTCTCTCTCTCTCTCTCTCTCTCTCTCTCTCGCTCTCACAGACACAATGTTACAATAGTCAGAAAAACAGACCCAACCAAATGACCAACACTGGCAAGAAAAATTACATTACCTTTTGGAAATAAGTCACCAAAACATCAACCAAATTTTTAAGACAGACGACCGGTAGCTCTATGAGTAAAGTATCCAAATCGTATGTTGGGTGCTCTTGGAAAAAAAGGGGACAATTTGATTATTCCATAAAGGAGAGCAGTCCAGGGGCGCGTTTCCCAAAACCATAGTTGCTAGCTAAGTTAGCGACTTTGTTGGTTGCTAGGCAATTTCCCATTGCCAACTAACTAAGTTGCTAACAGGTTAGCAACTATGGTTTTAGGAAACGCGCTAACTAAGTTGCTAACAGGTTAGCAACTATGGTTTTGAGAAACGCGCCCCAGGCTAAGTTAGCGACTTTGTTGGTTGCTAGGCAATTTCAAGTAGTATAAGTATAAGTATATATACTCTTTTGATCCCGTGAGGGAAATTTGGTCTCTGCATTTAACCCAATCCGTGAATTAGTGAAACACACACAGCACACAGTGAAGACACAGTGAGGTGAAGCACACACTAATCCCGGCGCAGTGAGCTGCCTGCATCAACAGCAGCGCTCGGGGAGCAGTGAGGGGTTAGGTGCCTTGCTCAAGGGCACTTCAGCCGTTCCCACTGGTCGGGGCTCGAACCGGCAACCCTCCAGTTACAAGTGCTAACCCTCAAGAGTGCTAACCGGTGGGCCACGACTGCCCTAAAATTCCCCATTGCCAACTAACTAAGTGGCTAACAGGTTAGCAACTATGGTTTTGGAAAACGCGCCCCAGGCAGGTGAGGATGAGGAAGGAGGCATTTAAAAAGCCTTCATTGTAATGGCTACAAAGCCATTGGTTTTGACCAGAACTGGTCTTCTTCAGGGCTAGGCATTCAAACCTACTACAAGGTAGGTTTCACCTTTTGTAGCCTAGGTTAACGGGTTTTTAACCTTAACACCAGCCGATAGGAAAATTACATCAAATGTGCACAAAATCATTCAAAGATAGAAATACTGTTTTCTCATAATACATATTAACAGACGACAAGTGACAAGACAAGTTCATTACAAACAGTCCAGATACAGAGAAACACTGAGGAAAAGTCATCTCCAATATA
>NW_027468747.1:17500-19228 GCF_046254945.1 Alosa pseudoharengus
TGTGCAGAGGCTAACAGAGGACAAACAGGGAGGTTGGGCTCAGAATAGAAGTGATGATGAAAGGGAAAAGTGATATAGCTTACAGCCCTACCTTCTTCTCCTCTCTCTCTCTCTCTCTCTGTTTTCTCTTTCTCTCTCCCCTCTCTATTTCTCTTTGTCCTTCTCTCTCTCTATCTCTCTCTCTCTTCCCCTCTCAGCACTTGCTGGCCTGCACTCTGTTAGACTTTTAGGTTTTGAAGACTTTCATGGTCAAGGCAAGATTACATACAGTACCATCACAACGTATACCAACTACAAAAACACAAAACATCACAAAGCATATGTGGAATAGCAAACAAGAATATATTCTCTCTGCATACAGTAACACACACGGCAGACACACACACGCACAAACACGGCAGACACACACACATACACACACACACACACACACACACACACACACAAACACGGCAGACACACACACACACACACACACACACGGCAGACACACACACACACACACACACACACACACTTCTCTTCACTTCTCTTCTCTTCCCCACGTCTATTGAAAGTGTAAGTTACCAAGGTGACAATTATTTTACTTTGTACAAGGTTATGTGTTGAGCATTGAGCACAGGGAATGAGATGAAATATGGTTGAGTGTCTGTGTGTGTGTGTGTGGTTGTGTGTGTGTGTGTGCGCACTTTCACATGATGTGGTATGTTATTGAAAGAAACTGATGAAATGTTGACTGCTGATGTGATCCCACTGAGTCTTTCACACATAAACACTTCAATCATTCAATCAAAGCCTGTCATTTTCTCCCTATTATAATAATCGCATCATAATGACAGTGTTTGTGTGTGTGTGTGTGTGCATGTCTGTATGTATGTGCGTATATGTATTTTATGTGTGTGTGTATGTATGTGTATGTGTGCGCCCATATATTTGTGTGCATGTGTGTGTGTGTGTCTGTGTGTGTGTGTGCACATGTGTGCGAATGTGTGTGTGTGTGTGTGTGTGTGTGTGTGTGTGTGCGAATGTGTGTGTGTGTGTGTGTGTGTTTGTGTGTGTCCACAGAAATGGTGGCACTGGAGTGTTATGACAGCGAGGGACCGCACACCCCTGAAATGGACGACCCTGCTGAGGTGAGTCGCAGGGTCCTAGCACCCTAGCTTTAGATCAGGAAATTTGATTGACCGATTGATTGATTGATTGATTGATTGATTGATTGATCAGGGGAAGATGAAAGCCAAGAAGCCTCCGTGTGAGTCAGACTTTCAGACCATCAAACTGATCAGTAATGGAGCATATGGGTGAGTGAGAGAGTCCCACACACACACACACACACACACACACACACACACACAGACGCATATACACACACACACACACACACACACACACACATATATACACACACACAAACAAACACACACTCACACACCTCGTCCTGTTTCACATTTTCTCTGTCTTATTCCCCAACCTCTACATGTCCTTTCTCTCTCTCTATATATCTCTCTCTTTCCTCCCTTTACCTCTCCCTCCCCCCTCCTCTTCCTCTTCCTCCACTCCTCTTCCTCTTCCTCCTCTCTCTCTCCCTCCCCCCTCCTCTCTCTCTTCCTCCTCTCCTCCTCTTCCTCCCCCCTCCTCTCTCTCTCCCTCCCCCCTCCTCTCCCTCCCTCTCTCTCTCCCTCCCCCCTCCTCTCTCTCTCCCTCCACCCTCCTCTCTCGCTTCCTCCT